>NC_061521.1:24455000-24537500 GCF_022379125.1 Scophthalmus maximus | reverse complement strand
CCTCTTCCCCCTCTGATCACCTGAGCTCCGAGACAACAACAACAACAACAACAACAACAACAACAACAACAACAACAGAGACGACGCAAACAGCTGATGTCCGAGCTCGAGCAGCTGCCACGCTCCCCGACGACGTTTTTAAAAGAATTTGATTTTGCCTTGAATGTTCCTCCTCCCGGCTTTGTCCTGTTGTGTCCATGTGTTTACTGCTGCTGCTGCTGCTGCGGCCGCAGGGAAACCAGAGGAAACACGACAGGCGCAGGTTTATAATCAGATAGAGATTAGAGCCAATGTTCCTGAATGAGCACATTGAACTCTGAGTGGAGCCTGGAGCTCTCGGCCACGAGCTGATCTGTTCTCACATTGTACTTTGGCGTATTCCTGTTTTCTCCTTGTGAAGAAACACTTTTGATCCGTTCATTACCGATATAGCATTATCACTTATTGATCACGACGAGTGTTGTCTGCGTCGCATGTTGGACAACGCCACTGAGCTTTTTATTCTCCGAGGTTTGGCGACAGACGGTTCTTCGTACATTTCACTCAAGAGACACAAAGTGAACTGTGGCTTTTGGATTTTGAATCTTGGAAATGTTCCATTCATTCATCCATCATCTACCGCTTTATCCACTTAAGGGTCGCGGGGGGGCTGGAGCCAATCCCAGCTGACGTTGGGCGAGAGGCGGGGTTCACCCTGGACAGGTCGTCAACCTATCACAGGGCCACATACAGAGACGGACAACCATTCACTCTCACATTCACACCTACGGTCAATTTAGAGTCTCCAATGAACCTGACCCCATTCTGCATGTCTCTGGACTGTGGGAGGAAGATGGAGAACCAGGAGAGAACCCACGCACACACGGGGAGGACATGCAAACTCCACACAGAAAGGCCCTGTTTGGTTTGAACCGGGACTCGAACCCAGAACCTTCTTGCTGTGAGGTGCTAACCACTGCGCCACCGTGCAGCCCTTCTTGGAAATGTTATTTACCTCGAATTGTCTGTTCCTAAAGTCGATACGAGGACGTGTGGGAGCGAGCGTCCTCGTGATGAGGCAGGTTGTCGCGGAGCGAGTGCTCCCACCTGTCAGTCGGCATCAGAGGCCTCGCGCCTGACGACCTCCGTGCATTAAACACGAGCGCGGTGCTTAAGTGCACCATGAAAAAAAAAAAAAAAAAAGACTAAAAAATTGACATTTGCAGGATGAAAAAAAACACAATAAACTCATTCTCCTGTCGCATTTAATAAAACTCTAAAGATTTGATTCTTTTACTGACAATTCAGTGCATCATGATTTGGTACGAGTCACGGTTGCACAGCTTTGTTTCCAAACAGGGAAATTATTTTCATAGTCGATTAATCCGTCGATTATGTTCTCGATTAATTGATCAATTGTTTGGTTCATAAAATGGTGAAAAAATGACCATCGTGTTTTCCCCCAGCTCCAAGATGATGTTTTGTTTCGTCCTCACACCAAAGATATTCAGTTCACTGTCGCAGAGGAGCAGAGAAACCAGAACATATTCATATTCTAGAAGCTGCAATCAGAGAATTTTGACTCTAGAAACTCTAATTTCCAAATCAGCTGTAACGTCCTGATGTCATCCGTCTGAATCCGACTGATACCGTCTCTCTCTCTTTCTTTCTTTCCGTCTCTTCCGTTCGTTCTTGCGGAGGCAGGAAACGTCTCTTCACACTCTGTCTGTTGTTGCCGAGTACAGACACTAAACTACAGACACTAAACTTCTGATCAGACTGACGGGCACCGACTGTCAGAGCTCTGATCCCACAAACCACAGGAGACTCACTGAGGCAGACGGGGCTTCACCTGTTTCACCCAATCAGCCCCATTGATCGGTGCCAATGACGGCGGCAGATGATTTATCAATGACCTCGTGGCCCCGGCCGTTCGATTTCCTCACAGTCTCCCCCTCTTGTCCCGGTTCCTCCGCTAAAGAGGCCAAAGAAAACACGTCAACATGTCGTCTTGTGCTCCGACTGTGAGGAGATGAATCATTATTCTAAAATATCGCGACGACCACCAAGTATAAATCATTTTTTCAGTTTCTTTTGAAAACCTCGACCTTTACAGTAATGAAACATGAGCTGAACCGCTTTGTTATTTTAAAATTTTGATTTCTACCACTTGTGCAACTATTTGGGGAAAATATTCTTTTTATGATTCGACAAATAAGATGCATCATCTTTTCGTGTTTGGAACAGACCAGAATGTGTCGTACAAAAAACTGATGACTGTGAAATACTGAATCTAAAATACTAAAGTCTGAAGGTTCGTCAGGCGACAAGAGGTTCAGAATAATCGGAGAAGTCTGGAAACGTATTCATTCATTCAAACAGTCAAATAATAAAGTCAGCGTTACAAAGTCGACCGGCGGGAATGTGCGCCTGATTTGCCATCGCAGGCGCGGTTGCATTGTTTTGCAAAGGTCATGTAAGACGGTGACATCACCATTTCACGGATGTGCATAAAGCACGTCTGGCTGCTAGTCTGGCGACGCCCCCCCCAAAACGAGAGAGCGAGAGAACTTCCTACATGCGCTGGAAGCCGTTGACCAATCTCAAGAGAGTGGAGCCTCCCATTGGGAGGCAGGGGCCTTAAAGAGACAGGAGCTAAAAACCAAGTGTTTCAGACAAGAGGCTGTGAAAGAGGAGCTGCAGGGATGGACCGGTCTGGTACAGGGACTAAGGTGGAGAAGAGGTCACGCACACAAATGATGCTCCCATCTAACGACAACAGTCTGTGATGACTGAGTCAGTGGAGAAGCCGGAGGTCGGAGCGCTTCTCTTTTCCGCTGGTGTGTCATCTGACGCTGATCGTTACTCGAGCCTGTCCCTTACTCGGACGCTATTTCAGTCCCCGACCGACTGACGAGCTGCAGACACACGGCGAGAGAAAGAACTGCTAGATGCCGACCTGTTCCCATGGCAACACGGACCAATAGATCTCGGCTATTGACTGAGGATGAAGATCTCTTTAGACCTTATTAAAGAAAACACCCACACACACACACACGCACACACACACGCGTACTGTACGCGCCCACACTTTCCCATCCACGTGACTTTTTGACCCCACCGTGCAAAACACCTACTTTTTGTTATAAATGGAGGCGGAGAAGTCAAAAAGAGTACAAAGGAGAATGTTTCCACTCTGAAACAGAGACGAAGTTCAATCTCCTCCTGAGAGCGAGTGGGACGATCTGCTCAGGTCTTCAAACACGCTTGCCAACTTGTCTCCGTGTACATTTTCATTCTCAAATCTCAAGCCTCACGTTGTCTCTGCGATGCTCGTGACGGGGCCTTCTCAGCTCTACATGACACCCAGGCGACACGTGATGAAGCAGAGGAGCAGGGATTTCATCAAGTCTTCATTTGACAGTTCATGAGAGACGACGCCGACGTGCCGCCGCAGAGAGTCGGACCGTCGACTCTGATCCTTCGTCCACACTGATACGTTTGCATTTTTAAAGTGTTTAAACTCTGGATCAGAATTAATATCCGTCCACACTGACGCACCTGAAAAGGCATATCAGGTGTGAAGCCTGACCCATATGGATCGATGCCGATATCGATATTTGGGAGTATGAGATACCCGATACCAATACATGTAGGTATATATATAACATATAAATCTGTCAATCATTCCCAAGATGTCGTTATCAGACCTTTATGACAGAGAAGTGTAATTTAGGCTTAACCCTAAACTTTATCATAAATTACTATACTTTTTTTTTTTAAAAACACACAAATACAACCAAATATATAGGACTTGAATTAAGAAAATAAACGTCATTTCTTTTACGTTAAATGTAAAACATAAATGCGAGAAAAAAAATTCTGCATTGTTTATTCTGTACAATAAAAGATTTCATATCAGTAAACATGAGCGCAGATACCGATACGTCTGTGAATTATATCGGTGGGGCTCTTATGACCATTCCCGTGAACAGGAAGCACATTCCTGCACATTTTAGGAATCATTGACAGATTCAAATACTAAATCTGTATATCGATGTATCGATATCGGCATCAAAAGCCATATGGTCGGGCTCTAGTCTGGACACAGAAATATGAAAACAGGTGATAAACTGTGGTTTTGATCTCTGGATTTTTTTCAATAAAATATCATAATTCTCGCTCCCTTTAAAAAAAAAAAAAGCATCGTGGACTGAAATCTCATCGCTGCTATTTTATTTCTGTGTTCCCCTGGTTTCACGCAGGTCATAAATTATTACTCTGTGTGCCGACTATAGGAAAACGTCCCCTGTGACCGGGTCTTGTTCGAGGTCGACGATCCATGAATGAATAAATAACTAAAAAGTTTCCTCCTTGATGCCAAAGAAGCGGCCGCGGTGATTGAGGCGTGTTGTGGCGCTGCGGCGCGGCGCGGCGCGGCGCTGCGCTGCGCTGCGGTCCCGCGCCGCGCGCTGCGCTCCAGCGCTCCATGTTTGGAGACTTGACATCCCACTGAGGCCTGTGCGTGCTGCTAAACACCGATGGTTTTAAAACACCAAATGAAACATTCATATCATTCAGTCACACCAGTAAATCACGTTAATGAACGCGAACGGGCTCAGAGAACAATAACAAAAGACCCTCGGAGATGAGAAGCACAGCGGCTCCAGACGCGCCAACATCACCGCGGTCGACGAACCAGCATCACATCTGACAAAAGTCTTGATCAAATTCCTCCACATGATCATCTGACTCACAGACATCTGCATCAATAATAATAATAGTCATGATAATAAGATGAAGATGGAGTGAGAGCGGCTGCAGGTCATGCGTCCTCCACGGTTCATTCTAAGGAATATAGAAATATAAGAACCGTCTTACCGTCAGCGGAGCTCTGCATCAGCATCAGCATCAGCACCGCGCCGACCGCCACGAACCGCCGGGCCGTCATCACCATCAGCATCCTCCCATCCGGCGCCCGTGTCCCCCTCGCGGTCCTCGGCGTTCGGAAGACGGCCGCCGTCGTCGTCGTGGTCCCCGCATCCAGGCGCCTCCACGCCGCCGGAGAGGAGGAGGAGGAGGAGGAGGAGGCGCGGGGGTCTTCTTCTTCTTCTTCCCCACTCACCCCTCCGACCCCGGGGCCACAGCCGCCGCTGGACAGGAGCGCGTGTTTGGGATCCATTGGGTCAGCCAATTAATCCAGAATGGGGAAAGCATCTAACGGCGCTGCTGCTGTGCTGAAAGGTGTCCGACCAACGTGCCCCCGGTGCGGACGCTCTCCATGAGCCCGCTGAGGAGGAAACACACTGATGATGATGATGATGATTATTATTATTATTATTTTTATTTCTGATTTCCCTTTTCTGCGTCTCGCTGCGCGCGCACGCGTGTCCGTGTGCGAGTCTGTTGTCCCTACTGCGACCGCACAGCGCTCTCCGTCTCCGCTGACAGCTGCGTCAAGGCCCCGCCGCGCCACCGGAAGACAGACGACACCGCCTTCAAAATAAAAGCGCCAGGCGCTGCATTTGGATTCTTGTTCAATGAGTGTGTTTGGTAGGTGAATGCCAATTATGTCCGGACGCAGTTTTTTAAAAAAAATAGCTGTGGCGCAGGTGTCAGAGTGGGTCGTCCACCAATCAGAGGGTCGGCGTTTCGATTCCCTACCCGTCCGCTTCACATATCAAAGTGTCTTTGGGCAACAAGCTGAAGCCTCTGGAGTTCGCAGGATGGACTCCAGTATTTTCGGAACATGCTCCAGCAAGATGGCAAACTCAATGTAGCCTGTAAACAAAACAAAAAAAATGAAACACCTTGGCGTTGAAATGTGGAACAACCAACAAGACCAATGTTTTTTTAGTTTGTACTTGCAGTGCCATAACCTGGAAATCAGAAATATCTTTATTGACAATGAAATTGTAAGAGGCTTCTCTCTCCCGTCAATTATATAAGAAATATAAAGACATAATTATGTTAATATAAACAGTGAGAACAGTAGCAGCAACAAAAAACAGTATAGGAACAAGAAATATTGACATTGACCTAGACAGCTATATAGATTTATGCATATTTACATATTCAGAAACAGAATATGATGGAATAAAACTTGTATAACATACTAATAAGAGGAACCTGGTCTAGATATTTAAGAAAAACATATGTATGGGTCTCAATAGCACAGATTCTTGTTTTTTTGATGCTCCCTATAAAGTCACGTGTAGGAGCAGGCTATTCAATTATTTTTTTTATATATATATATATATATATATATATATATATATATATATATATATATATATATATATATATGACATTATTTCTAATTATCAAACTTAGGTTAACACTTCTTAAATGTATAAAATGTTTATTAATGAGGATTCTGCATCTTATATTATTAAATAGGCTGGAGAAATGATCCCTGCACTGAAAATACACATTTGTTCCCAAACATCTTAAACAATTTCCCTTAGGAGCATTAAGTTCATTTAACAAGAAGATAATCTGTAAATAAACATCCATTTTACATTTTACCCTAACCCTAATACATGTATTTGTTCTGTAAAAGCCATTACTTAATTTTGAGCGAATTTAAATTAATAGATTTTGGGGGGTGGGGGGGGTTAAGAGTAAACTGACCAACTTCCGGTGTTGTGTCTAACTTGACGCAGCTTCCCGCAGGTCTAGCAGTCTGAGTGTGTTTGGTGTAATTCTGGTTTAAAACGACAGGAACAGGCGGTAAACGGTCTCTCGTCATCTAACCTGTTAGAACCGGACATGTGAGACAAGGTGACTCACAACTGAGTCTTTCATTTCCTCTGAAACTGACCTTGTGTGAAGTCTCCTGCAGCATTTAAAGGACAGAAGAAGGCAGTGAAGCTGCGGGAGGCAGGCGACCCCTGGTGGCAGCCGAGGGGAAGTGTCACTAGTCATTAGTCCTGTTCCCATTGAGCCCAATTTACTGTAAAAGAAAAAAAAATACCTGTTGGGAAATCAGTAGTTACGCTGCTGAAACACCCTCCAGGACCGATCAGCTGTAAGTCATTGAACATGTCATCTCAATGCATTTAATTATCCTAAACCTGCGCACAGGGAGCGTAATTAACGGCTTGTTTACATTACGAGACACACACACACACAAACACACACACGCACGCGCGCGCGCACACACACACAGAAACCAGCCTTTAACGTTCACTAAATGCAAAACCCGAATCGCATTGAATCGCATTGAACAAGACGGATAAATTTATTCCCGGTCACGAATCAAAGTTCCGATCAAACAACAGCACACCTGAACGCATCGGCGAGACGTAAACAGGAAGTGCTCCACTGAGGGCGTTTTAAGACGTGTTCCAGTGAAGAAAAGTCACTTTTATGAAATAATAAAGACGATTAATGTAAATTTAGTTAATTATTCAAGCGTCCCGTCCCAGCTGAGTTCAGATTATTTAGCTAGCTTACGTACGAAGTCGTTTTTATGTAAATGTTTGGCCATTTTTACAGAGTCATACTTTTGATGCGCGGGTCTGCTACAGGTTTACATAATTTCATGTTCAAAGTAAATAATAAAACCGCCTCATACGCTCATTCCGTAAACTCCTGCTTCTGCCGCTGCAGCGCCGCAATTCAACTTCCGCGTTCAACTTCACGCGCCATTTTCGCCGCCGCCAATAAAAGCCCAGTCTGCTCTGATTGGTCGGTTGCCCCGCTCTCTTTGTGATTGGTCAACTGCGTATCAGGGAATGCCACGCCCACTAACTGAGAGGCAGGGGCAAGGTGGATAAAGTTATTATACACACAGTATGGAAGTCAATCAGTGCTTTACAGAAATAAAGGAAAGAAAAAGTTATGATATGAAGCATAAGAAACAGTATGAAAGCACAAATTACAAAACAGTGTCTAACTTAAGTGCCGAATGAAGTGATTAGGTGAAGGCATCAGAAAAAAGAGCGTTTTTTAATTATTATTTTTCAAGCTTTTTATGGTTGGGGCAGATTTGGTATTCATTGGGAAAGCCTTACTGATTAGCTCAATTGACTGTCCAAAAATATATTTAAGTAGTCACTTCGTAGGTGCCTTGAGGAATGTTCTTCACGCGTATCCGTAATAATAAAAAAATGTTTAAAAAAATGTATTTCTTCCTCAGCTGAAGTTCCCGTTTATTGTGAAGGTTGAATATTTACAAAAATAAATGTTCTAATAAAGATGGATTACGTGGATTACGGTAACAACCGTGTGCTCCTCTCCTCAGATTCTGGGTAAAATCTATGAAATAGTCTAACCTGTTTTATACCCTGGGTATATTCTGGGCTAGTACAGTTAATACCCCGGGGTATTGAACAGGGTAACCCACGTTAGCCCCAGTTATAGTAAATGCTCGCCGGTTCTTTAATGCATCATTTCTATATCAACAAAAGACAACAAACCGTGAATGAAGCAAAAGATTTTTTTTTTTTTTTAATTCAAAGTGAATCTTGACATAAGTACACCATCAGTTCATAATTTGACACTCACCAATAAGAGTCACCAAGAAGGACCCGCTTTTTGTGACAAGGTACATAAGGCTTGGTCACATTGAACTCACTGAGAACTAGAGGGGGGGGGGGAAGAAAAACGACCGCAAACTGGTAAGACACATTATTACATCCAAACAAATCATTTTCCCATTCCTCCTCATAATATAGTTTTATATTGCACAGTGCAGTTTGCTACATGTCAAACTAGTGTAGCATTTAAGGAAAAAAAAAAACCAACAAAACAAAAATCAAGAGAAGGAAAATTAAATCATAAAGCCACACAAATCTACAAATATTCAAGAACAGTTAACGGTTTTAAATTCAGCAATCGCGTCTACGTATGTTTGTGTCTAAATACGATAAGTGTCAACACAAGCAAGAAAGTTGTGGAACAAAATCTACCTAGAAACGTCTTGGGAGTCGGATTTCAACACCGTTCCTTTTTCAGCCTCGTCTACAAATGAGATGATCCGTGTTTTGGTGGGTTTGGTTGTTATAGACAACAGCAGGTCTGGGACCAGAACGCTCGACTCTGAAATTAAACATGACATTGATGACGACCGGATTCTTGTTTATTGTGAATATTGGTTTTTAATGCTTAAAGGGGCCGTACGCGAATTTGGAGAAAGATTGTTTGTTGTTGATGTCAGGGCTCAAACCCGTACCAGAGGGTAAGGCCGCTCGGCTCCGTGTGCTTGTTTGGGGTTTTTTGGATCATGGGACTGTGTGAGTGACCGTCTGGTGACTTTGACGCTGCAACTGTCACGGTGACGGGATTATCTGCCCTACACAATCCACCCAGAGTGGTGGGATTACGGTATGGCGGGAACATGTGTTCATCTCATCACAGCTGATAGAAGAGAACGGGGATACGGGGATTGATGGGAAAAAGGCTGAACAACCAACGGGGTCAATCAAACCTTTTCCTTAAGGTAACGTACACATCACTCATCGGTTATAATCATAGACGGCACTCAGAAGACTCAACAGCGCACGTCCTCCCGCTTGTTTAAAGGGTCGTCGGCACAGTAGAATATTTAGACGAGTACACAAAATAAACCCAGCGAGCAAACAAAGCAAAAACAACAAGAACGTGGTACAACGAGTTAGATGAGGGCGGGACGACTTTGGACCTACAACTTTTTCGAGTATGATTCGATAGATAAAGCACTTTTTGAAAGAACACCTGAACTGAAACACGCGGCGACATCTACCAATGGTAACAGCTGCATTTACACACAAGTACGATCAACAATCACAGAGGTGAGAGAAGACGCAACTCATCTGCAAACCAAAAAAACAAAAAAAAAACACAAGCCGTCTCCAGTTCCACAAATACAATCGCAGTGTGAGAATAAAGCATTTGTGTGTAATATTCAGGCCCCGTGTGCTCGTGGCGAGCGCGATGAAACATTCCCTGACATGTCACTTTCTTAGGATTCTGTAGAAGAAAACAATAAAAGATTGTTAACAGACGTCATCTTTGTCGGACTTTGGGGTTTCTGCGATGTGAGAACAAAACAAGGGGCCGACCCCCCTCAGAAGGAGTTAGGTAGACACATTTTTTGATATCAATATCATCTGTCAGCGACTTGTTTGAGGAAAGGCACTATATAGTTCGTACAGTACGAAGAGTCGCAGAGATACAGTCCGATGACGGAAAAATAAAAAGCTGTGTCATCAGAGGAAAAAAAAAACCACGATAATACGTCGACGACACATCGGTTACAGAATCAATAAAAGTGAACCCAGCCTACATTTGAAATACTGATGCTAAATACACACAAACAAAACACACACACACACACACACCCAAAAGCAACATAATTAAAAACAACAACAACAATAACTTCCATTACAGCAGTTTACAATCACTTCAAAAACAACAAAAGCCAATATACAGAGGCACTAGCATATAGGGATCGCATCCAGTATACTCTATGATCAAAATTAAAATTAAAAAACCCACTTCCTCTACTGTATCTATAGTCGACAGATCGAGAGAAGAGAGAGTCGATCGCAAAGGCGAGAATGAGATTAGTCGTCTAGATTCACAGCTACGAAGTGGCAGATAATCAGTACATAGCAGCGCATTATCTATACATTCCAAAAAATACAATTTGCCGAACATAGCTCAGAAAATAATGTAAAAAAAACCCTCAACCTCACTTTCTTTTCTTTCTTTTTTTAAATAGAGATCTCATAATATATATATTTTCCCATATTTGATAACTGCAACCGCACGACGGAGGTGAAAAAAGGGAGAAATCGTATCGACCGTGCTTTTAGAAATGATTCATGATGAACGAAGAGTCTCTTTGGTGCTAAAAATACCTGTTGATGTGACGACGACGGGTAAAAAGACGCAGCTCTGGAAAACACACACACACACACACACACACACACACACACACACACACACACACACACACACACACACACACACACACACACACACACACACACACACACACACACACACACACACACACACACACACACACACACACACACACACACAAATTCAAGGCTCTGCATCCACCCTGAAGGAATGTATCAAAACTGACGACAGGCTTCAATACGTGGACAAAGAGTTCATATCGCACACGAAATATCTAAAACGATTCACCAACAACAACAACAACAACAGCAACACCTCTAACACTCGAGAGCCCAGCCATGATACTGTAAAGCAGATTAATTTCAAAAACACTGACAAAGTAAAAACATAAAACTTAATCTCTATGCTCCCCCCCCCAAAGAAATCTAACACGTAAAAACGCATAACTGCAAAGTCTTAAACCCTAAAATGAAACACGATGATTAAAAACACAGCAACCCAGAGGATTCGTCTAGATTGTATTGCAGTTACAGTAAACAGTGACAATACTGTTGTGAATTAAGTACTATAAGTGAAATAGAAATCGATTATTTATCAAAATATCAAATCACTCTCTTTGTTTATCTATGTACATTAAAAAGCTCATTCAGTCAAAGCCCTAACGTGTGTGCAGCCTCGAGCTGAAGTCAAATCAGTATACGCCGAGTTAGGAAAGCGAAACACCGAAGTCCAACGTTCTATGTTTAAACGCAACCGCGCAAAAGCGCTGGCCTCGTATTTCGTCCGCTCGGCCCGTTGAATGCCGCGAGCCCGTTTAAATGTACAAATCTAGAAGCTCCTGAAGTAACGTCATAGACTTTAAGGCACTAGGAGTCGGAGGCAGCAGCAGCGAAAGGAGAAAAAACAAAAGTCTGCCTGAAACAAAGACAGGAAGCAGAACATGGCTTAACGAAACAGCTCTGACCAGCTAGCTAGCTAGCAACATGCTACAAGGCAACAAAGATAATAAAGGGAAACGGGCGACGACTACCTAAAAGATTTTCCAGCTTCTAAAATCAGATTATATGTAACTCGACACCGAACGACAGGAGGTAAAATGTGCAAAGGACATTCTTTCATGAAGATTTTCCTTCACGTCATCGTCCGAACACAGTTCGCTGTGTGTAAAGGTTCTCTGGTAAAAGCATTGCAGTTTCCATCCATCACTGTTCCTCCCGTTGGCGGACATGATTTCGCAGGAAGTCTTTCAGATCCGACGTCGTCCTCGACTTTTCGTGGCTGTGAATTTTCTTTGTCCTAAAAATTTCCAGAAAAAACATAATTGTCACTCAATCCTCCATCGTTATCCATCCTCCTCTTCTTCAAATCACATGTCCGTCTTCCTCCTCTTCATCATCATCATCATCATCATCGTCGTCGTCACCAAAAGTGTCTGTGTTGTGCTCTGCTACTCGCTCTACCTGCCCAGGTCGCAGCCCCCGTCCATTTGCCGTAGCCCCTCCCCCTCAGAAGGTGGTGCTGCTGCTGCCCCGTCGCCCCGGACCTCAGATATACGAGAACTGCGGGTGGTGGCTGAGCTTGGTGGGGCTCAGAGGGAAGCCCGCGTAGGCCGCTGTGGAGGCCATGAAGGGGTGGGGAGCGGGGAAGGGAACTGGCTTGAACTGGTGCGCGAGGTGGGCGTAGCTGGGCTGATGGTGCGGGTGGATGGTCGGGGAGGGCAGGAGCCTGTGCGGGTGCGGGGCGGGATGTCCAGGGTGGTGGTGGTGGTGGTGGTGGGCGGCGCTGATGCCGAGGGTCACCTGGTGAACTATGGTGCCTCCTTGGGGGTGGGAGAGACCGTAGCTGTGCTGCAGGAGCGGGGGAGGAGGAGGGCGAGAGGGCAGGATGGCGTGGTGGTGGTGGTGGTGGTGGGCGGTGGTGAGGGGGCCCCCGGGGGGGTAGGACAGCAGGGTGTGCGTGGGAAGGCCCTGGGGGTGGGTGTGCGGGGCGGCTGAAGAGTGCGTGGGGCTGCTGTGCGGCAGGTGTGTGAAGGTGTGTGTGTGGACCGTAGGGGGAATGTAGGCGTGCGGTCGCAGTGGCCCATAGTTGCCGTTCCACTCTTTGTTGCTGTGGTTTGAACCGTACGGCTGCTGCACCTGACAGACACAGAGAGAAGACACGCGTTTAAAAATATCATAATTGGGGGAAATGCTAATGCTTTCTTGCTAGGCGTTTCATTTGTCATGAAGCTGGAGCAGCTGGTTAGCTTAGCTTCACATAAAGACTGACGATAGGGGGGAAACTGATCTACCAACGACTCTGAACCTCACTTAATAGCACTGAATTGTACAAACAGCACGTGGGGGAACACAACGTTTGTTACATCAGTTTTCGTCTTTGTTTTAGAGTTGTTATGCACCAAATATGATCGAGTCTAGCTGTTTCTGCCTCCTTCCACACTTCATGCTAACCCCAAGCTAACCGGCTACTAGCGCTTGCCTAAAATTGACCATATAGACCGCGGGAGCGTTATCAATGTTCTCACCTCACTTTCTGGAGGAAAATAAAAAATGTTCAACTGTCCCTTTAAAACTGAACTGTTCCTTTAAAGTTCTCAAAACACACCAACCCTCCATGTTTCAGGGCCTGACAGGAAACCACTAAACCGTTGATTCTACAGCACCAGCTACAATAAAACAATATGAACATTTGTCTAGCAAACCTGCCTTCATTTAACTTTATGTAACCAATGGTTTTGGTTGTGTAAGCTCAGTGAAATATGGATTCATAAGCAACACTGTCCCCATTATTATCAAATCTGAAATATTTTCTGCTGCATGATTCGTCTGATCCAGTTTCCTCTTCCTGTTACACAACTTTAATCCCGCTTCTCATACGAAAACATCCAGGAGCGCTCAGACGACCCCATTAATATTCCCACGTGGATTTTTCGGGGCCTCAGCTCTCGTACAGTATAATAAAACAGACGAGAGGAAGACAACGGAGCTGACCTGTCCAAAGGCCAGAGGGGGCTGCTGCTGCCCTGTGGCCTTCTGATGCCGGGGCAGGAGGGGGCCGGGTGGCAGGAGCGGGGCACAGGAGGGGCTGCTCTGTTGTCCTACGAGGCTGCAGCGCCCTTTGGACCGGGACCAGAACTCTGAGACTGGGGCAGAGAGGAGGGACGAGAGGCAGGTTTAGTTTTCATGAGCTGCAGTGATGCAGAAACAGACGACAGACGATCACACCAGAGAGGAAACAAGAGCATTCAACACAAAAAACTGATAAAGTCAGAGTGAGGACATATTGTAATTGAGTGAATTATTATCATTATTTATTACTTTTTTTATTGATATTTACATTTTTATTGATAAGAACTTTTTTTTTTTTTACTCCTGAGAGGATTTTCATGTAAGATGTTAGAGCTTCTAAAAAAGAATAGTGGCATTAAAATGATAATTAAACAAGCCCAACAAACAGTCTTTACATGTTAAGGTTACACAAAGAGATGTGGTGTAACACTAGCTACCGCCAAACCACGCCACACCCTCTGGATTACCGTCTTTTTGGATTTAGTGGTGTATTGGAATTTAGCATTTTACAGCCACAGTGTGACTGTAACTTCTACTGCCATTAAAACAATAAACCCATCAGAAAGTCCCATAAAACCACAGCAGCATAAAAACGAGACAATAACATCCACGAAGTTGGGGAAAGAGAAAGACGGACAGATTGTTGTCACTCAGTCACCCGAGAAGAAAAAGTTGATCCTCGAAACTGTGATCTGCATCAGTTTTAAAAAATTCACTCAAACATTAATATAAATAAATATCTCGGGAGAACATTCATAGAAACTGATGTCAGATCAAAGACTGAGGAAAAAAACTTTTGTTTCATGGCAAGAACCAGTAGAGGAAACGCAGGCTCTGATGTCATAATACCAAATGAAATGCATCCACCTTTCACCCATCGCTGGACACCTACAGACTCCTGTTGAGGGTTTATGGGTAATAAGTATATCAATAAGTCTAGTACGCTGCTGACTTGATGGAGGGAAAGCCATGAAAAGAATAAATCATAGGAAATGTGAGCATCGCCTGCTGTGGATGCATCTCTGAGGTATTAAAGACATCACTCCTCCACCGGTGTCTCTTGATCACCTGTTAAAGCCTCTATGAGCCACTAGGGGGCAGTAAGGCCCCACTGCTTCCCTATGACCTGCAAAGCAGACACCAACGAAGCACAGGCAACAGGAGGCGGCACATTTATGGCAAAGAAACTCTCTCGGTGTTAGTACACAAATAGCATTATCATAAAAGCAATCTCCTTAAATGTTAATATTCTATAAAAACATAAATAAGATACGCTTCCACTGACCCGTCCTCTGGACGCGCTCCTCCGTCGCCTGGCTGTTGCTGTTGTTCTGCACTCTCATCGGCGGGACCACCATTGTCCTGACGCCGTGGGGAGTCCGGCCCTGCACTGCAGGGGTCGGCAGCGGCGCCACCATGGACGCCAGGGGCGGGCGGTTGTTGTGGTTGCCGTTGTCAAGGTAGCGGTAGTGGCTGTTGTGGCCACGCGGGGAGGTGGACGTGTCGGACGCAGGGGAACCCTCCACCGTCTCGCAGCCGCTCTCGTGGCCGTCGTCCTCGGACATGCTGAATACAGGAAGGACGGGGAAAAAAACAATAAGGTGTGGAACTGGAGTTTCTTTCTATTTTTGAGGACAAGCGAGGACAAGCGTCCACCTGTTGGGTCTCTTGCAGGGTGAGACGGAGGGGCTGGAGTGGAGAGAGTTGGAGGCGAAGGAGTTGGTGCTGAGGCTGCTGTCGGGGCTGCTGAGGGAACACACGCGCTCCATGGACACGCTGGTGTTTCTGCACGCCTCGCACAAACACTCCTCTTTACACCTTGACACGGAAAAACACAGGAAGATTAAAATCTGTAATCCAGAATATCCTTTTTTTGCCTGTAACAAAGTCTTCAATGTTACTCACCCGCTCAAACGACACCTCCGGGGGTCTTCGTCCTCGTCCTCTCCGTCGGTCAGTTGTTCACTGTGAATGCTGACCACGCTGGGGGCGGGACTCGGCGTGTCGCCCATCAGGACGGCCACGTCTCGCTGTTGCCGAGCAGACAGCTCCAGCCGCCTGTTGCCGTTTGGCGCCGCCTCTCTGAAGCAGCTCACTTCCTCTTCTTCGGCGTCGTCTTCCTCCTCGTCCGTGTTTTGAACTTCCACTCGCCTGGTCTCCACCAGAGGCGCATCCTCCCGCTTCTTTGGCTGCTCCCGTCCCGGCACCACCTGCCCGACGACGTCGGCCATCTTGGGGGTCCGACACGCCAATATGTGGACGTTGCTGGAGTGGGACAGGTTCCTTTTAACACAATGATTTATAAGAATTAAACATAAAAAATGAAATGCCAGAGCAGTTTAACTTTTCGAAGACTTTAAGATTCAGAATCTCACCTGTTGTGACTGTGTCTGTTCCTCTTGCTGGCCGGCTGTGGCCACACCACGTGAGCGATGCCGATGTTGATTGGCTGGTGGGCAGAGATGGCTGTCATCTGATTGGTCAGGAGAGGCTGTTGGATCACTGAGCTGTAGTGGTTGCTGTGGGGACGTACTTTCCTGTGGGACAAACATAAAAATAATTCATACAAAAAAACATTTCTGGACTGGTGGAAGTCTTGAAATGGGAGAATTTCCCAGACTGGGAGTTTGTTTGAGATGGTTCGCTGACTCACCCCCAGTTGCTGAGCCTTGGTGGACCGGCTGCGGCGTCGTTGGTTAAGGCGGATGGGGGAGGTGGAGGCGGGTGAGAGGGAGGTGGAGCCACCGGCGTCATCTGCTGCCAGGCTGCTGGGACGAGGAGCTGCTGCCCCCGACTGGACCAGGCCTGCTGACAGGGAACAGAGGAGTGATTAACGACTGAGCCTCATCGGTACGACCTCTTATCGGCTGTCGCAGACCTAATACTGACACCGGGGGTCAGAGGTTATAGGTTGTAGATTCAAAAAAAAAATCTTGCTGGGGGGGGGGGGGGGGGCAACACATCAGCAGAGTTGCCACTGGGTCCTAGAGAAGGACTGTGTAGTTAAGGTAGCCCTTACAAAACTCCTAATGTTGACGTTAAAGTCACTGAATTTAAGATGTTTATTTTTTTACTTATTGTTACTGTTAGCACTTTCATGCAAACAATAACAATAAGTCAAAAAAAATGTATTGTTCGTTATCCTGCGTGAAAGGTGGAAGGAGTGGAGCTCGTGTCTGAATCTGTCTCACCTGAGCGATGACACCAGGCCTCACTGGTAGCGGCTGTATGGGAGTGGCTTGAGTTACCATGGGAACAGTATATCCTGCTGGTTGATTGAGATTACCTTTTAAAAAAACAAAAACATAAAAACAACACATTTGTCATTGGTACAACTGGAAAAAAGGGCCAGCATTCATAGCATCTTGATGAAGCTGTACAACAAATTATTTTATATTTAGACATTTGCCTGGAACAGAAAAGATTTTCAATTTGTAATACCTTGCATGGCGGGAGGACAAAGCAGGAGGGCGGGAGGGAACGAGTCGTTGCACCCAAACTGACCGTTCCCCGTCGTCAAAGCTAAACCCGGATGCAGCACAGAGGGAGCGGACTGGGTGATCGCCTGCACTCGCATGAGACGAGGGTTGAGGCAGGAGAGGGAACATGGAGGAGATAGAAGATTAGAATAATGATGCTAGTGTCTCTACTTAAATTTTTTATGAAGGTGTGTTGTAGCACTTTGTCTCCAGAAGAGGGCAACATCAGGTCAACAGTATAGAAACATTATGTAACCAAGGCCTAAACATATTTATAGGTGTTTTATTTTTGTTCCCTGTTCTGAGAAAAATCCGGTGTCACCAAGGGGACAAGTGTGTGGTAGAGTGACATAATCAGGCTGCTGCCATGTTGGATGACTCTAAATAACTTGAGAGGATCATTGGCATTGCTAGAAGTAAAAAAAACAAGACAGATGTCTGTCGTCTAACCTGAGTGTGGACCGGTATGCTGCCAAAGCCCAGCGGGAGGCCCGAGGAGGCCGGGGGGGCCACGGGAGCTCTGGAGAAATGAATGGTGTTCTGGTTGAGCGCGTCGAAAACGGCGTTGGTGGGTCCGCCGTGGCACATGTCCATGATGCGGAAAGACGACTGCACACTGGAGGAGACCAGACAGAAGAAGTTTCCACTGAGTGAGGAGGAAGACTACGTATAGCTATAATTCTGTTGTGCAATGTTCGTTACTAAAGAATGGAAAAGAACAAGACATCTATAGCGACAGCTATGGCACCCTTACTGGTTGCTATGTGGGTAGTCGAGCAGATGAGTCATGGTGAGGAAGGGGTGGCTGAGGACGCTGGAGGGAACGGTCCGGTCCTCTGCGTCGATCAGCAGCATGCTCTTCAGCAGGGACACGAACTCCCTCCGGTCGGCCTTCTCCGCCTGCACGTCGCTGTGGTCGGGACTCAGCACCAGGCTCACCTGGTGGACGGAGAGAGAGATGACACACGGCAAAGAAACTCGGAGCACTTCCCCTGATCGGCTGAGATTTTAATTGATTTTTTTTTTTAACCCAGAACATTGGCAATAGGATGGTTTGAATTTTGGGTTTTGAAAATGGCAACAGCATGTGTAAAGGTGTACTCACGTGTGCGACGTCATCCAGACAGCTGAAGATGTACTTTCTGGCCTCTTTGGATTTCAGCCCCGTCTCTTTCTCGTGCTCTTCTGTCGTCTGGAGGGAGAACGTCGATATTAAGACGAAGAATTCCAAGTATGTGGAAAAGATAAAGGGATAAAGGTCACATTATTAGATAAAATAAATGAGAGGAAGTTGGAGAAAATGATGTGTCTATGTTGGGCAGTGCAGATAAATATTAGGCTCACATTCATTTAATTTTTTATCTGGAGTCAAAACACAGCTTCACGTTTCCTCCAGCCTGTTGCAGCCTTTGTCCTGTTTTGAGAACATATGCAGCTGCTTCCCTTTGGGAACGTTCTGCCACTTCATCCTCTTTTCCTCTGACTGCGAGGCCGTGCAACAAAAAGCTTGTACTTTTTCTGTGTGAGCGTGTGTGTCCTCATCAACCACCAGCGGCGTCAGCGGTGACGTGTGGTCGACAGCAGGATGTGTGCAACGTGTTTTCAGGTCAAGAACATGCTTTGCATAGACAGTATAGAGCTGCAACAGTTAATCGATTAGTAATCGACAACTAAATGAATAGCCGAGTAGTTTTTATGCCAAAAAGAGTCAAAATTGTCTGATTTCAGCTTCTTAAATGTGAATATTTTCTGGTTTCTTTTCTCCTTTGTGACAGTAAAGTATATATCTTTGGTCTGTGGACAAAACAAAACATCGTCTCGGGTTTTTTGGAAACACGAGCGCCATTTTACACCATTTTATGGACCAAATACAGTAGCATGTGTGTGTGTATATTTGTGCGCATGTACTTTGAGTCTCCAGCAGGCGTAGGGAGAGTTGGACTCTTTGGAGAAGAAACGAGACGTCTTGGTCCCCTTGTTGAGCAGCTGCTCGGCGGGAGTGCCCTGAGTCTGAGAGATGTACCGGATCTGGAAAACAGGGTGATGGAAAAAATATATTTTGTAAAAAGGTTAGAGGCGGAGGAAAGGAGGGAATAAAAAAAGAAATTCAGTTGTTGTGGGAAGACAGGAAGGAAGATGAGAGAGAAGACAATGACTGTTGTCACAGCCACTCAGCTGAAAAGAAGATCATTGGCTTGAATGTAATTTAATTCATTTTTAGTCCTGACGTCATGCGTAGAGCTGAACTTTACGTCAACGTCCATGTCATGGTTGACGGAGGAGTTTTGTAAGGATATGACGTGGTTAAAGAATATAAATGTATTGGGTTTGGAAGACAAATAATCATGACATGAAATAAACAACATTAAAGGGGCAGTAAGCAATTTGAATCCAATACATTTTCTTTGTAAAATTCAGCAAATCATTTTTAGACTTGTAATAAAAGTCAAGCACTGATGATTCAGTTTAAGTCCTGCTCCTCACTGATCTGAGACAGAGCACTCGACCTGGTAGAGTATCCTCAAAGACTTGTCTTCAATTTTCTTATTGGAGCTGAAGGGACAGATTGGACATCGCAATCCTTAATGTAAATCTTATGGCCACAGCTGCAGCAGCTGCAACATTGCTTTCTTCCGTAAACTATTACTTATTTATATGAAACTATTATATCTGCAGTTAATCGACTACTAAATTAATCGTCAACTTTTTTGATAATCGATTAATCGGTTCAAGCATTTTTTATGGAGAAAAAAAGATTTCTGATTCTCTGATTTCAGCGTCTTAAAAAATTATATTTTCTGGTTTCTTTGCTCCTCTGACAGTAAACTAAATATCTTTGGTGTGGACCACACACACACACACACACACACACACACACACACACACACACACACACACACACACACACACACACACACACACACACACACACACACACACACACACACACACACACACACACACACACACACACACACACACACACAACGCCCTCTTCATGGTTCAGATAAAATAAAAATTCCTACTGATTTACTAATCTGTCTCTCTTTTTCTTTATGTTTTTCAGTGCTAGGATTAAAGGCCCATCCAGCATTGTTTGATTTACAACTTCTACATCATTAAAACATTAAAACTCCAGTGAAGTGAATCATCTGTGCTGCCGTTCCCAGGAACTCACTAAACCTTCTGTTCTGCCCCGTTCTGATTATTACCCCGCTCATAAAATCACTATGATACTCCAGAATTTCTGTGACCAATGAAAATCCTGCAGTGATGAAAAGTTTTTACGGCAAATATACGAGTGTGCGCGCATGAGAACACGAGAACACGTGCACGTCTACGGCCCAGAACAAACACATGGACTGGCCAGAACCTGCTGATGGTGCAGAGTGTGTGTGAGTGAGTGTGTGTGTGTGTGTGTGTGTGTGTGTGTGTGTGTGTGTGTGTGTGTGTGTGTGTGTGCCACATGTCTAGCATCAGGCTTATGTTTATAAATACATTTTGCTGTGTAGAGTGGAACTGCAGTGAGCCTTGGCACGGCACTGCATGCTTTTGGGGGGATCAATGTACACGGGTTTGTGTGTGTGTGTGTGTGTGTGTGTGTGTGTGTGTTTGTACAGTGATACCACAGAGCTGTCACTGCTCAGCTAAAGTTCCATCACTCACAATCTCTGACCGACGATTGTTCTGACTGCGAGCTGCTGCTGCTGCTGCTGCTGCTGGATGCACACGTGACACGCTGCCAAAAAAAAAACAACCTCCGCAAACAGCTGCGAGCAACTAAACGAGCCCTTGATCCTTTTCAAACATGCTGATGTATAGCTATGTTTAGCAAAGGAGGCATGTAAACTTTGGAGATGCTGTAAATTTCAAAAAGGTCCAATAGCTAAAGAGGTTTGAGGAGAGAACTGCAGACGCCCATAAAAAGGTCAAATATCACCTTCTCCCAACAGGATACACGCAAAGTCCCGACAATACCAGGATGTCCAGGTTTCTGATTCGTCCGAAATTGTCTGAGCACGTACACTGAAAACATGGTAAGTGTGATTGTGCTCCTCACAGAGTCATAACACACGCTAATCCCTCGACTGCTCTGTGAATGCGACGCGGGCCGTTTCTCATGCTCCCTCTCCCCCGCCGGGGGGAACTGAGTTTGACTCGTGTCCCAGATCGCGTAAGATCAAACCGGCGCGACCCTGTGGGAAGATAATCACACATTGCCAGGAACAATTTCCTGATTTCGCTCTGGCCCCAGATTAGCGTGAGGCTGATTTCATGCTGGATTTGTTTCGGGACCTCGAGTCAAACGGCAACAGGGAGATCAGGAAGCAACAACAAATAAAAGGCTTAGCTATCGAGTGTTTATGAACATACTGTTGAGTTCTGGAATACTGAGAAACGACAGAACAAAGACCTCTATTAACTGAGTGATAAATCTCAAGTGTGTACTTGTACTTTTAGTGCAAACCACTTTGAGTTCCAGACTTTTCCAGAGCGAGCATGAAAGTGACGACCAAATCCTCAACTTGAGGTTTAAAGAGTTCCAGTTGGGGTGGATGTTGGGATCAGACATTTTTCAGTAGTTATGGGACTAGTTGCTATTGGCAATGCGTTACGTCAGAAGTAAAAGTGTCTGCAAGTGCGTGTGTGTGTGTGTGTGTGTGTGTGTGTGTGTGTGTGTGTGTGTGTGTGTGTGTCTGTGAGAGTATCGTTACCTGGTCGTACTCCAGCGCTCCTGGGTAGAGAGGCCAGCCCAAGAAGAGCTCGGCTATCACGCAGCCCAGTGACCACATGTCGATGGCCTCGCAAAACGGCAGGCCCAAAATAATCTCTGGAGCCCTGCAGAGAGAGAGAAAAGAGGCAGAGAAGGTTACGTCTACTGTTCCGTCACATTGTCACGTTGTCACAGTTCAGGGGACAAGAAAGTACGTTTTTTTGGATGGATTGAGCTCAAAAGAGGGAACCAAACTGTGTGATCAGTGGTTAGTTGGTGGAGAAAACACTGTCGGCCATGTAAAAATCAATACTGGGAGTAAGTCGTGGTATAAAATAAATACTACGACAAGCTCAGAGAGTTTGACTGCATAGATGTCACCTTCAGGAGAAACTGCACCAAAACTCAAACATGTCAGAACATGGCAGGATGACATGTTAAGTGATGACTGCGAAGTTTGTCACAAAAATAAAATCAAGTTCGAACAAGTTTGACATGAACGTAACCTGTTTTCTCTAGAATGACCAGCAGAGGGCGACTCTACTGGTTCGCAAAAAGAAGTCGGTTTTACACACAATGGATTCGGATGTGAGCGCCCTCTGCTGGATCATAAAAAACTACTCCAGACAGTCTGATGTGATTCTAGACTTCACATTTTTAAATTCGAAAATATCATTATTTTACAGTTATTATTATAGTACAAATATGCACTTTCCCCCCCAAAACGTTTGAATCAATGTTTGATCGTAATTATGAACAAGTGGCAGCATATTTACTGACTATAGATAGCCTGATTATTTCAGTGGATACCTTTTATGAAGACATGGTGAAAACAAGAACGTACTTATGTTGTCCTATTTTGATCTTGCAACTCAGGATTATTTTCAGTGTTGAATAATCTGCCATATATTTTCTCGATTAATCGATTAGTTGTTTTGTCCATAGCATGGTGAAAAATGTCGATCGTGTTTCCCCAAACCACAAGATGATGTTTTGTTTTGTCCTCACACCAAAAATATTCAGTTTACTTTCACAGAGGAGCGAAGAAACCAGAAAATATTCACATTTTAGAAGCTGAAATCAGAGAATTTTGACTTTTTTTAATAAAAACTACTTGAAACGATTATCAAAATAGTTTGCGATTGATTTAGTTATCGATTACTAGTCGATTAATCTGTTGACTGTCTCAGCTCTAGTAAGAATGTACTGCAGGGATGTTATATTACATGGCATTAAATTGGTGTTCCTATTTTTCCAGGTGCAAATCTGATATGGGTGGCGTTCATGTGACAGATGCAATAGTCTGAAAAAAAAGGTAACATGATTTATCACAAAGACTGACTTGTAAAAAAGAATCTTCTGACTTAGAGTGAAACTTTATATTTATAATAAAATGAATCCAATTTTGAAGAGTTATAAGATTGTCTGAGTCTGAGTCATAGATTATTTTGGGACTGGCATGTTAGTTCAATAGTTCACATTTCCACTCGGCTCGTTCATATCTTATAAAAACCTTCTTCCACCTCTTAAATTATATTCAATTTCAAAAGAAAAATTGAGTTGAGAAACTTGAGTCAAGATTAAGAATAACACGTGTTCGAGGTCTCACTCGACAACAGGTTGCTGCGGGATCTCAAAGTGAACATTGCGCCCGTCACCGTGACGTACATGCGGTGTTACAGCAGCAAACGACTAAATCTCTTTTCAGAGAAGGGACTTTGTCACCACCACCGCGGTTCAAACGGGGGACCGGTGATCTCGCAGCAGCGTTGCGAGGTGGCACATGAAAACAATGGGCCATTAGGGGGCCTGGTCACAGCAGCTGAGCAACAGCGCTGCAAATAGCAACCGCAGGTCGCTGTGACCAACAAGGACAAAATGACTGGTTGCCAAGCAACAGGCGGACACACGACCATAATGTAACAGTGTTACAGGTGACGAATGGCTCATCGCTCTGTGTTTAACGACTGTGTGACTCGGTATAATACGTGCAGATGTCGAGTCGATCTCTTACGAGCCCTCGTCGGCCCCAGAGCAGGAAATTACACTCTGCCGTTTCCTATTGCTCCTTCCAGAGGAAGACGTCAAGTTGTGCAACAGCAATGCAAATAAAAACAAAAAAACAAATAAATAAAGCCTTGGGGGAAGCTGCCTCGAACATTTACAGAACAATCCTGCAGAGCTGAGACACCGATTCTGGTAAGAAGTATAAAGCAGAGGACAGGGCGAACTTTAAAATACATTTAAATACTTGATACAAGAAGTCACTTATGAGAAATGAACACGGCGGCAATACACATGAATCCATAATCACAAAATGGGGCCTGATGTTGATGTTTTCACACAACTGTCAACTCCACTTAACTCGTGTTGCACAAACTTGAACTGAGGCCAAGAACTGCAGACAAATTAGGAAACTGCTCGAGATTACACACACAAAACAACCGATGTAATGAAGCTGAGTTCAGAAGAGGAAATATAGATGAGGAGGTTTTACTGTTAGTTATATTTCTGCTAGAAACTAATCGATATTTCTGTTAGAAACTAATGGAAAGACATTCATTATTTTTACGCTGCTGAGTAAAAAATAACATTAACAATGCGTAACACAATATCGAACAACATTATTCAAGTTAAACAGTTTTTTCCAGCATTGTTTATTCCGTCTGTAAAAGATTTCATATCAGTAAACATAAGTGCCAATACCGATATGTCTGTCGGGGTCCGAACCTGATAAGTGATAATTGATAGTAAGAGAGGACGTTATTGTGTATGAAATGTTAATATACTTCAACAAGTGTTAATAATGTCCAGACAACTGTAAATTAATCAATCTCCCTACAATTAGTGCAGGATACAACATTACCAAGTTCTTAACAGTCAATATGCATGCTAATAAGCAACTAGATAATGGTGAATAAGTAATATAAAGTGTTAAGCATGTGCCAGTTCATCCAAGAGCTAAACAAATTGTTGTGTAACCTTCTTTGTTCCACGGTGACCTGGTTGTCAGTGTTGTTTATCTGTGCACCTGTTGATGTGTCATCTTGCCTGAAACAAGCCAGGTTTCCTTTTCCTTGGCATTGTTTTTGGTTAAATAACTTAGAATATGTCCGCAGGCTGCTCAAACATATACTCAGGGTGAAGCTGTACATTACAGACCTATGGCAAAAATAAACATGTACACACACACCGTTGTGGGAAAGGGGCTTAACGGGGACAATAAATTAAACCAGAAGTGAAATGTGAGTGTTTGTTTATGTGTGTGTTGCTGGGAACAGCAATACTGCCAGAGTCAAACGCGACAGCAACGACCTCAGCTTTGCAGAGCTGTAACAGCTCATCACATAACACACATCGAACGCACCCGCAGGCACGCACGCACGCACGCACGCACACGCACAACGGTGCTTGGTTGGCAGCCCCGTTCAGGTTCCAGAACTAGCTGGTCACACGAGAGAGCAGCAGACCGTTGAGGCTCCACAACGCCGCTGCAACAGAAACAACTCGGGGGGCTGCGTCCAACTGAGTTCACGTTGTACTGAGTGATGTGAGACACGATAAGACATGACGAGCACAAACCTGATCCGCGATGATCAACGGTCAAAAACATCCAACTGCAACTAATCAGACTAAACGTTCGGCAGCTCAAGTCACACACAAAGTAAATACACTAGAATATCAAACACAAGTGGCATGTAAATGGTAAATGGACTGTATTCATATACCTTTCCCGTCTTCAAAGACACATTCATATATTTAGGGTTAAGTGTCTTGAGCAAGGACACGTCGGCATGCGGACTGTGGGGGAGAAAAGGGGATCGAACCGCAGACCTTCGTGTCAGTGGACGACCGTCCTCTTCCTCCTGAGTCACAGCCGCCGCCCGATGTGACCACTTTGTTATATTTTTCAAAAAGCTCTGTAAAGCTTGCAACACAAATTATAAAAGTCCATTTAAACCACTGCTCTTTCAGAGCAAAACCACCGACTTACATAAGACTTCTGTGCTAAAAAGGGCCTCTGTGATCCAGAGGGGGACAAAATGCAATGGGGGAATCGAGCGACAAATAAATCAATAATAAGCGAATAAAAAAAAAAAACTGAAAGGAGACCACGGCAAATCATGTCACCAGTCTTTAATACAATCGGAACTATTCTGCCCCCGACTCAGGGGGTCAAACAAAGAGAATTGGGACAATCTATGACTCAATTAACAACTTTAAATTAAAGGGAAATAACTAGGAAAAATTAGGTCACTTAAATTTGCAAAATTATACTTTTACAAGAAGGACAGAGATCAGGGAATTATGGCAAAGTTTGAAGCACTATGGTAAATCAAGGACAAAATAGTATTAAGCAAAAAATAGATCTATAGCTACATGTTTACACAATTACACTGCTTACTGTGATTAAAACTGCAACAGTTCATTGATTAGTAATCCACTACTAAGTTAATCGCCAACTATTTTGATAATCGATTAATTGGTTGTTTAATGAAGAAGAAAAAAAGGCAAAATTCTCTGATTTCAGCTTCTTAAATGTGAATATTTCCTGGTTTCTTTGCTCCTCTGTGACAGTAAACTGAATATCTTTGGCGTGTGGACAAAACAAAAACATCATCTTGAGGTTTTGGGAAACTGGATCAACATTTTTCACCATTTTATGGACAAAACAAACAATCGAGAAAACAATCGACAGATTTATCAACTATGAAAATAATGATTAAGTTGCAGCCCTAATGTGAGAGATCAAGTGTTATTTGTTATGCACTTAATAATAGGACAGGACTAGGACAGAAATTCTGTCTTTTCCACTCTTACTTCACAAAGTTGGGATTCTTCTGCTGGTCTTATTTTCTGTTTTGTGTGAGTGACACTGACAGTGTGAGTCTACACAGGATCTGACTTTTGCTGATCCTACATGTCGAACAAGCGTGTACAACACGCCCTGCTCCGCCCCTGCTACCAGGTGCCGGTGTAAAACAACACGTACTGTATGTGAATTCACACCTCCAGGTGGACGAGGGAAGCCTGACGCACCCTCTGTGGGCAGGCGAAGTGGATCGGCGTCTTCTCCGTCCACCTGATCTGCTGAGCTGAATTATTCACATAGCCCAGTGCTCCATTTTCATTGTGGGAGGTGGCTTTGCGTCACCGCCAGCCCCCGCAGGAGAGAGAGCAGTCAGTCAGTCAGCCACCTCACCCGGCCCCGGGCTGTGTCATGCTGCCATGGCAACAAACACATAACAGCACGGGGCCAGCGCTGCACAGCTTCTGACGGAGCCATCGAACGGCGTTGAAGTTCAACAGTACCGCTTCATCGTATTTGCAATTCAAGCACAAGAATGTAAGCGAGAATTTAGCTACAGGTTTGTACAAAACCTCTCTTCCGACTGATGAGGTCCATTCAGGGAAAATTACAGGTTGAAAAAGGTTGATGGAGGAACTGGTTCTGTTTCATAAGGCCCAACAGTCTCATTAGATTCAATCAAGCTGCACTAATAGATACGCATGACGGAGTTTTAGGGACACGTTGAGAGACTTTGAGAAGAAATGAACCACCTAACACACTAACAGACGTCAGGATCGACATCTTCAGACATGTGATGTCTCACACAGAGCCCCTCCGGAGGAGAAGTTAAGGGGGGCAGTGTTCAGACTTTTTGAGTGTGTCTGAAAGCAGCTATAGATTCAGAAGATCTGGGGAGTGGGGAGGTCACAGAGGTCACTGAACTCAATGACATGTTCATGAAACCAGTCTTGAGTCAATTTTTGTTGCACTCAGGCCTTCAAACAATGATTGATTGGTATCAATGGAGCCTTGCGGTCGTGGGGGGGGGGCTACTGATTCTATGCGTTTACACTTCTGCTGCGTGCTTGGTTGACAGGATAATTGCATGAATAAGGAATAAGGTAGGTGTTCCTAAGTGCTGAGTGAGAGTAATAACCTTTCATACTAATCGTGACATGTCAATGTTTCTTTTGCCAATTGCATTTTCAGCCTCTCTCAGCTGATTATAATTTAAATCATAGACGTGTTCCTCAACAAACCTTCCCCAGCATCAATAAAACGTTGACAACTCCCCGATGTTGCCTAGTGTTGTTCTGTGTATCAGAACAAACATCAGTTCCACTTAGGTGACGAATCCACGAACCGGCGTTTTATGATCTTGTTTACGTTTTCATCTCAAATTGAACTTTCATGTTAGTTTTAAACAAAACCTCACATTTTTTACTGACTTTCCGCATCAAAACCACATTTTTCTAGCAGGACGGCAACTATGTTTTTTGGGAAAATCCAGGGAAAACCCCCGGAGCTCCTCCTGGCCCTCTCTGTGCTGAGGCCAGCGTTTCTTTACAGCGTCACTATGGCAACAATACAGTGCAGCCGTTATGTAATACTGCATACCACTGTGCTGATAACCTGCTCTTCAAACAAATTGAATGTTGATATTTACATTGCTTTTAATTGTTCATAATACATTGTTTGTATTCTTTTTAACATATTTATGCCCAGGGACCATACATACACATATAAACACATATATATATCTATATATATATAGATATATATATAGATATATATATATCTATATATATATAAGCGGTACAGCTAACTCTGGTGCAACATGTTCTCATGTTCAGTAAACCTATCAGTTTCCTCAGACTGTCCGGCTCCTCTTTCCAGCCTCTCTCTGTAACACTTGGTTTTACTTCCTGTCACTTTAAGCCCCTCCCTCCCGATGAAGGCCAGTCTGCTCTGATTGGCCAGCTGGCACCACTCTGTTGTGATTGGTCGACCGGCTTCCAGCGCGTGTAGGAAGTGCCGGACGCTGCTCTCGCTGTACTTGGCTTTGTTGGGGGTGTGTCAGGCTAGTCGTGCTTGATGCACTTTGACACTGGCCGGAAAACGGACAAAGCGTTTCACGAGTGTCAGGAACTCCCTTTACCGCAGACTTTGGGCTTTTTAACTCTGCACACCTTTAACATCTCCCCCAAACAGCTATAACACACTAGAGGAAAGGGGGAAACTGAAAAACTCAGTTGAAAAAACTCACTGAGCTCACGAACAGGGCCGACGGACGCTCATCGCACCGAGTCAACTACAATCGTGTACGGGCCGACGTCGAGGCTGAAACGACTCCAGACAAAAGATGCAGCGATGTCGTAATAAGCAATATTAAGTTGGAAAGTCTTGATTTCTGTCGTCTCTGATAGCCTTTGAACACAATGGCCCTCCATTATTTGTTGGCCTCAAACAGCTTCATGAAGTTTCCAACCCTTGAAACATCAATTTTAAATTTCGTCAGAGAGGCCATGTGAATGAATTGAGCCGTTGTGAGGCGCGTCAGGGTACACCGTGTAACGTACATGGAAGATCAGGCCTTGGCAGCTGTCACGTGGACGGGGGGGGGGGGGGCGCGCGCACACACCCGGAAACACACAGGAATGTCTGAACGTTGTTTTTTTCTTCCCTGGATCTAAATATGGATTTTCACATACCACACTCTCCCCTGGTCCGCTCTGTCCCCTCTGACCTTCCTGAAATTTCAGCGCTGGCCCGATTTCAGCTGCACTATGATCTCAGTGATGCCCGACGCCACCCGCTCAGAGACAAAACACACACACACATGAATACACACTCGCACACACTTAACCAGGTCAACTGGGAGCAACGCCTGTATGTTATGCAACAGCTACAGCTTTCATCCTGGCCTCCCAGAGGAGAAAGGGGAGGGGAGGGGGGCCCCAGACAACAGCTTTGCTTTTGCCAAAATAGAGAAGTTGCATCCAGGGTTGGTCTGAATCACCGGAATTCTTCTTCTTGCCTGGTACCACTACCAAAATTTTCTCGCACTCACATAGTCGTGATTCATCTTTTTCTGGGGGGTTTTGTGGCGTTTTCTTTGCGGGGAATTAGCCATAATAATGGCCGCCATCACCTCCCCATGTGCAAATGTTCCACCAAAACAAAACTATTGTGACTAAAATTAAGAAATACAAACAAGCAAGAGACATTCCTTCCCCTATAGCCAGAGATTGTATATAAAAATGGACGCAGAAAAAAAAGCCAACGTCGTAGTGCCTGAAGCCTGTATTCTCTGGAATCACCATCAGAGGGCGACTCCACTGGTTGTTTCTATAGACGTCTATGAGAAAGTGACTCATTTAGAGTCGAACCGACGATAAAGCACCTTGGCGCAGATAAAGCGTGATTGACAGCAGGTCCGCCCAATCGGTGCATGGTTGCAGGTGGGTGTAGGCCCGTCACGATAATTACGTTATCGACTTATTCGTACGATACATGAATATGAACTCAATCATTTTTATTGACCTCAATAACAGCCATTGTGTCTACATGCGTGTTTGTTGAAAGGAAGAATAAATGTCAACAACAGTCAGTCTCGCTGCTTCTGTCCTCTCATCTGTTCTCGTTGGTCTATAAAATGTGACAAGGGGATTTTTTTTTGGTATTTTCCAAAGGCATCATGTCTTCAAATTGCTTTGTTTTGTCTGAGGCCCGACCGCAAGTCTAAACTTTGGAAAACATTTCTCTCAGCAGTCACACAAACGACCAACAGGCCTCTACTGCGAGCTCACTTGATTCAGTATCGAAAAATGGTCTTTAAAATGACGAATATTGTAAAATATTTTTTATCGCAATAATTTCTCAGACAATATGACAGACTTGTTATCGATTACTAAATGAATCATCACCTATTTCAATAATTGATCAAGTTGTTTTTATGAGAAAAAAGGTCAAAATTCTCTGATTTCAGCTTCTTAAATGTGAATAGTTTCTGGTTTCTTTGCTCCTCTGTGACAGTAAACTGAATAACTTTGGTGTGTGGACAAAACAAAACATCATCTTGGAGGATTGGGAAACACGATCGACATTTTATGGACCAAACTAATCGATTAATCGATAAAAACAATCGTCAGATAATCAATTATGAAAATAATCGCGAGTTGCAGACCATTCTCTGGCTTTACACTGGCATTTTGGTAATCTTTATATTAAACTTAACTTTAAGTCTGAAGGAATTTGTTTCAAAACAGGAAGCACATCGATTTTTCCACCACAAATCACAATTGAGATAAATAAAACAACAACTGCTGTGTTCCTTACAGGGTGATTAGATCGGGGTTGCTGGGTGTGTGCGGTGCATTGAGCTGCTGACATACACAGTTACTCAGCAGCATTTTTTTTATTTTTTTTTTCATCGATTGCGCAATGTTTGAAGAGTTGGTAATAGTTAACCTAACCGGACCGACCAACTTGCTGCAACTTGCCAGTAAGAGTAAGAGCCCAAAAAAACCTCTCCTTGGAAACAAGCTCAGATGTCGTTTTAACGTGTGTTACTCGCCTTAAAAAACAAAAACAACGTGTCAAAACATTTTCAGCACGTTTCAAAACGGACAGATATTCAACTTTGTACTGTAATTTTGTTCGTTTTTTTCCCCTTCCTTAGTGGGAGCTTACGAGCTTAGAGCTTTAAAATCGTACTGTTCGTTTGCACAACAACTTCTCTTTAGTTCACAATCACGGCTGCCGCCGTTTCAAAAGCATTGTTTCTCCTTTTCGCTCTCGACAGAGAGACCGGTGAGATACATTTTTTTCTCTTCATGACACTGTTCCTCATACAAACCTCTCAGTTCCTCTGGCGTGTTATGCAACACCGGCAGAGTTTCATTGGGGCGTGACGCTGAACAAGGTTCAGACGCATAAAGCGTGCCAAAAAAAAATAAAAGCATACGCGCAGGAAAGACTGAGGGGAGCAAAGGCAAAGAGGACAAAAAGTGAAAGACGAAGAGGAGGAGGAGTTGCTCACTCCCAGTGAGTGTGCAGGTTGATGTCGACCACTTCACATTACATAAGACACAGAGGAGACTTTGCTAAGCCTTGTGGGAAAGAGCCAGCGCCCAACGGGACGACGTCAGCTCGCCGCGTTGACAATATATCATGACAACAAACGATTTGGTTTCACCTCAACACGAATCTGATCTTCCTCAGAAAAAAATGTTCGCCGTGGCGAGCGACTCTTACTTTTGATCAACTTTTATTTTCGGGTTTCTCTCACAACAAAACCGAGAAGTTATCAAAATGAAAAGCATTTCACTTTCACCTGTGTAGTACTAGTTTTCTTTCATGTCAGTGGTATAATGTGACCCACCCACTCAACCACTGTGTGTTCTGCCTTTAGCCTGAGCTAAAATAAAAACTGTAAATCAATTTACAGCACAAAATAGCATTCTTACTAGGGGTGCACTGAAATGACAATTGTTGGCCGAAACCAAATAATACCAAATAACGAACAATTGCCATTTTTCCCCAATACATAAATTAAATAGCCTAAATGTACTTTTTTGCCTTAATTTTCAAGGGAAAAAAACAATTACAAAAGTACAATACATATATATATATATATATATATATATATATAACACTGAACACATTACATTTCAGCAGACATTAAATCAACAAAGCACAATATAACTTAAATTAATAAATAAATTAGAACATAATAAAATAAAATTCCACACTGCCAATGCCAATGTTTGTTGCACGCTGGCAGCTTTTTGATCGCGTCACTAAAAACATTAAAACATTTTCAATATTAAACAAACATTCGGTGCATCCCTAATTCTTACATACTGACACCAATAAGTTTCTGAACGAAAATTTGGTGCAAAATTAAAGACTGTGCTTACAAAAATACAGAATCTGAGACCTGGAAACCAGAGTAATAAAGAAACTGTAGTAATTTCCACACTGACAAGCCAGTCTGATAAATTTTCCTAATCCGAGCCACTGATTTACATGGAATTAAAACATTCTTTTGATAAGTTACAGTGAGCAGCACAAGTTTGGACTCTCTACTCTCCTTCCAAGGAGCGATGAGAGTAGAAGATAAACTGATCCAAAGCGGGTTCTAATATTTTTTTTAGTGACTGAACCAGAGATTCAAGGCCTCACCTGTAGTATCTGGACTGCAGGTACGTGGAGCACACGGCCTTGGAGACGTGGCTGGCCGAGCCGAAGTCGATGACCTTGACTCTGTACGGTTGTCTGGTGGGGTCGACCAGCATGATGTTCTCCGGCTTCAGGTCGGCGTGGATCAGGCCCAGAGACTTCAGCTTCTTTAAGGCTGTTGCCACCTGCAAAATATGGAATTAATGACAGCTAATTACACCTACAACCCAAAGGAGAAAGCTGCGTTTTTTTAAATGTGATCATTTATACTTTACCTGCTGCAGAACGGGCCTGATGATCTTCAGCGGCAGCGGGCTGAACTTGTTCTGTTTCAGGAAGTCGTAGAGGTTTTGCTCCAGCATCTCAAACACCAGGCAGGTGTGGCTGCGGTGCTGGAAGCACTCCAGGGCGCGCACCACGTTGTGATCGTCCGCGTTCTCGTTGCTCAGCCGGGCCAGGATCTCCACCTGGGGGAAATAAAAGGTTCATTTTAGAGATCACGAAGCAATCACGAGCATCTAGGAGACCATTCCAGCAGACAAATCCTCACCTCAATCTGTCCCTGACGTGCATAGGACGGATGGTTCTTCAGTATTTTCACCGCCACCACTTCGTTCGTACCCCTCTTCCAGCACTTCACCACCTGGCCGAAGGTGCCGCGTCCGAGGAACTCCAGCACCTCGTAGCTGTTCTTCAGGGAGCACAGCACCTCGTGCTGGACTAACTGGTAGTCTCCGTCCCCTGATCCAGCTCTGGTCACCGCAGCCCCTGCCACCGCTGCCGCCTCAGTGCTACCATTAGGCCTGATTTTGGCCGCGTCCGCCCCATTCCCCGTGTCCGTCGCTCCGCTGACCATACTTTTTTGGGCGGCCAGCGTTCCTCTGCCCACTACTCTAACAGTGTCTGCGTTATTCCCAGAGCTGGTGTGCAACATGGCCGCAGAGGGAGGAAGTGAAGGTAGAGCAGATGCCTCCTCCACTATCTGCATGGCTCCGACGCAGTCGTTCTCCTGCGGCTGTTCTCCACTTTCACCTGCCGTGTGTTGTTCACATCTCTGAGTGGTGCCTGCGTCTGGATTAACGTACCCCCCTCTGTTAATGCGCTCCTCTTCCTCGCCCCTCCTCAGTAGCCCGCAGTCCAAACTTGCCCCCAATGATGGAGTTCCACCACTGTTCGCCCGAGGCCTCACTTCTTGCGGGCCTCCACCGTGGCAGAGAGACACGCAAATCTGATTCCCTGCTGCAGCTTCTCTTTGTCGCTCAGAACTCTCCGCTCTCTGTAGGTCCTCCCTTTCTTCGGGCTCAACTGCCCCGTGCCGCCTCGCTGAGTCAGCGCCGGATGAGGACGGGATCACGTTGTTGGGATAGGCAATTCCGTAGTTGACGCCGATCACGTAGGTCTTGGGTGGGGGTCGGCGCTGAAAGGCTTTGCTGGTGTTATTATTACTGCGGTGGGCGTTGCCTGCGCGTCTGCTGGTCGCACTTCTGCTGGTTCCTAAGGCACTTGTTTGAGCTGAGTGCAGGTGTGGTGGGTGAACCAAGACTTGTGAGGCCATACCTAAAAAAAACACAACAGGAGATAAATGAAACACAAACCACATGTACCGTTTGGTAACACATATGGCAAAGCTGACACAACTTGCAGTCTAAATGAAGCAGGCACAAAAAGCTGTCAAAGCAAAAATATGCATCTAAGCCCTCCTGTCACGCTCAAGGGAAAAGGGAGAACAGGTTATCTTGTAATGGGAGACGGGGGAAGCCCGTTGCATTGCTGGCCTGTCCCTGCACGCAACACCGGCGGGTCAGTTTCACACAAAGTGGAACAGCAAAGCAAGCAGGACCCCGGGGGGAAATGATACACCATCATGGCGCACGATGGGTGATATTATATACATGAACCTATTACACTGACATGACAGCTGATAAATCCTCATCTGAAAAGAAGCCAAAATAATACTTCCTAAATTTGATGGCCGGCCAAGCAATATCCTCAATAGTTTATGATCTGCTTCACATAAAAACCTAAATTAACTAAATTCTGAGGAACAATTATCCATGAGACACAAGTGGTGTGTTCACACGTGACATGACGCAAACTTCCACATAACTCGCACTTCCACTTTCTCCGACAAACCTCCTCTGAACAGACACGCACACATAAACACGAACTGTTGAATGTAAAGAAGGCAGACAGGAATGCCGACGATGGGACGGTCACACAAAGCGGTTGTGCTAACTGGGGCTAAAGCTAGTGTCCAACTTCCTCGCTCACTCTCTGCCAAGCTCCTCTACTTCTTCTTTGCTTTTTTTTTTGGTGAAAAAGGCAAAAGTCAAAAGATTTCAGCTTTGTGATATATTCAATGTACATGTTATGTAAATAATAAAACATGTGGTGTCCCACTGCTCACAGATTCAACACCATTTCCAGTCCCGAATGCTAAAAAAACATCCAACGCGTGTTTCTATTTCTAAGGGACATTCCTTCCTCTTGCAGCGAGTCACGACACCGTGATAAAACAGGCAAGAGGCAAAGGCCCCGTCAGCCACAATATCCTGAATAATCCTGACTGGGTTTACACAAGTCAGTCAGGCTACACCAAAACATATAAAACACACTCACGAGAAGTTGGCCGTCTCAGGCGCAAAGTTCTGTTCAACGAGAAAAAACGCCTGCCGAGAGCCAGTGGCCCTTCTCACGGACTCAAGCTGTCAAATACAGGCTCAGACAGGCGGAGGGGTGTGCCGCCGCCGCCGCCGCGTCAACATTACAATGCAACACACTCCGCTGCTCGTGACTCGTGGGGCTGGTGATTCGTAGCGCATAACAATCCCCGTTATGATCAAACGGTTCTTTCAAATGTGGGGAAATTGATTTAAATGTAGCAGTAGCAAAATCACATCTGACACAAAGTTGATTTGACAGAAATCTGATTTGTGATATATTCTGCAACTAACGATGATTTCCATTATCGATTAACCTGTCGATTATTTTCTCGATTAATCAATTAGTTGTTTGGTCCATAAAATGTCATAAAATGGTGGAAAATGTTGATCGTGTTTCCCCAAAACCCCAGGATGAAAAATGTTGTTTTGTCCTCACACCAAACATATTTAGTTCACTGTCACAGAGGAGCAAAGAAACCAGAAAACATTCACATTTAAGATGATGAAATCAGAGAATTATGACTTATTTTTTTCCTAAAAAACTCCTTTAGTCGATTATCAAAATAGTTGGCGATTCATTTGGTTGTCGATTACTCTTCGTGTAGTCCAAAAACTGATCTAACTGGGGAATAAATCAGATAATTCTGCAATTTGGGGGCTGCAAATTGCAGCCAACAGAGTATTCTAGAAAGTATTTTTAAATAAAAAGCAGTGTATGCATTGGCTAAAAGTACTTTCTTCAGCCTGACAAATATCAAGACTGTCAAAATTACTGATTTACAATACAGTGGAAAAGACCCAGCGCCATATGGCCCGGTGTGACTGGTGCGGTATGATTTCACCCTGTGCCTGCCAGGGTGTCATCAACAAGGCCCAGGACCCCCACCACCACCACCACCACCACCACCACCACCACCTCCCTTCCTTCCTTCCTTCCTCATGGACATTACACGTTCTATTAACGTAATTATAATTTTATTACCATTTTTTGTTATTTTATTCTATATTCTTGTTCTAATTATGTGTATATATGTTGACTGCGACATGCACCTTAATAACACCCCCAAAAAATCCTGGTTTGTAAGTGGTTACCTACCTGGCAATAAGACTAAATCTAATCTGGGGGGGGGGGCAACACTTGCACAGACACAGCTGCGATGCCTCCTGCTCTGTCCTGCCAAACTAGGCTTCCTGATATCTCACAGGGGGGGCAACAAGATCCAAACCTGGAATGGAGAGTCATGGCAATGAGCTGGGTGTGTGTGTGTGTGTGTGTGTGTGTGTGTGTGTGTGTGTGTGTGTGTGTGTGTGTGTTGAGGTGTGTGTGTGTGTGTTGAGGTGTGTATGTGTTGAGGGGTGTGTGTGTGTGTGTGTGTGTGTCGAACAGGAACACCAGCTGTACACACAACTTGTTGCCAATCAATCTAGTTGACAGTTAACACATGGGAGGAGTGTGTTCGAGGGCGAGTCCTGCCTCGACACCTGTTGAAACTCATGTTGTCAGTGACAGGAAGCTAAACAATGGCTCGTCCAACACTATACATACATATAAACATATATATATACATATATATACACGTACATATACATATATACGTGTATAATTAACTAACAAACTAGCCAATCTGTTGTTGTTGTGAGGCAAAATCTTGCATTTTTGAGGTTTTCTCTGTACTTTATAAACTCAAAACGTCAAAAATATTGTCACAAAAACACGAGGATAAAGTTTGTCAAACTCTTAAAAAGGAAAAAGAACAAAAAGAATATTCTCTTCACCAAACCCCTCGGGTGTCTCCACCACTCGTCCATTAGCTCGTTAGCTTCGCCGCTGTCACCGGTTCTGCCAAAGGGGGAAACAAGCTGAAGTTGGGGCTAGCGCAACAGTTAGCAAGCTAAGCTAAGCTAAGCTAAGCTAAGCTAGCTGCCGAGCTAAGTCGCTCCAGCGGCGCTACATTAACAGGCAGGGGGGAGTTAGCATTAGCATTAGCATTAGCAGTCGGTCGAAGTGACGAACCTTCAGTCAGACCAGTGGAACGTGTCACACAGGGCGTCGAGGAACAGACGAGCAACGAGGAGCCGCGTCGCGGACAAGTCCTGCACCGATGATGCTGTCGTCGTCGTCGTCGTCGCTGCCATCTTGTTGTTCAACGACCGAGCGACTTTTCGCACATTTGTGAAAAAAGCCCGAATAAAAAAACACAAGCGGCGAATAAGATATTGTTTACGAACACCAGTCGGGGGCCATGGTGTCCACGGTCGTGCGGGGGGTTCGCCGCGCGTCGCTTCCGGCGTCTAGTCGAGACGACGGTCCGTGTTTGGAAACTTTTGCATGGCAGCGAGCGACAGAGCTGCTGTTAGCTGTTAGCTACTGACGACGACGACGACCCGCCTGTTGCTTCTCCGCATGTGAGGAATGTGAAGGGAGGAGATACAGGAGAGGGAGGGGGGAGAGGAGGAGGGGGGAGAGAGAGGAGGAGAGGGGGGGAGAGAGAGAGGAGGAGGGGGGAGAGGAGGAGGGGGGAGAGAGAGGAGGAGAGAGAGGAGGAGGGGGGAGAGAGAGGAGGGAGGGGAGAGAGGGAGGAGAGAGAGAGAGAGGGGGTAGGGAGAGGGAGAGAGAGGAGAGGGTGGAGAGAGAGGAGGAGAGGGGAGGGAGGGGAGAGAGGGGGGAGGAGAGGGGAGAGAGAGAGAGAGAGGGGGTAGGGAGAGGGAGAGAGAGGAGAGGGTGGAGAGAGAGAGAGAGGGGGGTAGGGAGAGGGAGAGGGAGGAGAGAGAGAGAGAGGGGGTAGGGAGAGGGAGAGAGAGGAGAGGGTGGAGAGAGAGGAGGAGGAGAGAGAGGAGGAGAGGGGAGGGAGGGGAGAGAGGGGGGAGGAGAGGGGAGAGAGAGAGAGAGAGGGGGTAGGGAGAGGGAGAGAGAGGAGAGGGTGGAGAGAGAGAGAGAGGGGGGTAGGGAGAGGGAGAGAGAGGAGAGGGTGGAGAGAGAGAGAGAGGGGGGGTAGGGAGAGGGAGAGAGAGGAGAGGGTGGAGAGAGAGAGAGAGGGAGGGAGAGGAGGAGGAGGGGGGAGAGAGAGGGAGAGAGAGGAGAGGGTGGAGAGAGAGAGAGAGGGGGGTAGGGAGAGGGAGAGAGAGGAGAGGGTGGAGAGAGAGAGAGAGGGGGGGTAGGGAGAGGGAGAGAGAGGAGAGGGTGGAGAGAGAGAGAGAGGGAGGGAGAGGAGGAGGAGGGGGGAGAGAGAGGAGGAGAGGGAGGGGAGAGAGGGGGGAGGAGAGGGGAGAGAGGGAGGAGGGGGAGGAGGAGAGAGAGGGGGGGAGAGGAGGGAGGAGAGAGAGAGGAGGGAGAGAGAGAGGGGGGAGAGAGGAGAGGGAGGGAGATAGAGGAGAGGGAGGAGAGAGAGAGAGGGGGGGGGGGAGGGAAGGAGGACAGGGAGAGAGGGAGGGTAGAGGGGGTAGGGAGGGAGGGGGGAGAGAGAGAGAGGGAGGGAGGAGGAGAGGGAGGAGAGAGAGGGGGGAGAGAGGGAAAGAGAGAGAGGGAGGAGGAGAGGGAGGAGAGGAGGGGGAGGAGAGAGGAGGGAGGAGGAGAGAGGGAGAGGGAGGGTAGAGGGGGTAGGGAGGGGGAGCGAGAGGTGTGGGGAGTAAAAATAACTGTATTTTCATAACTCCTTTCAAAACAGGAGTGACAGAGTCCCTCTCAATGAAGGAAGGATAATAAAAACATCAACAAACTAAATACCTACAGGTGTCACACATGTGAAAACAATACACTTGCATTCTATTTTATCTAATACATATGAAAAAACATTTATATATGAGACATAATGAAAAAAATACCAATAAATTATCAAAAATATTATGTCTCATTAGAGCCCGACCGATATTTTAAAAAATTTAGATATAAATATTTCAGCCAATAAATGTATATATAATTATATATTTGTGTATATATTATATACATATATATATATATAGGCAATGATTCCTAAAGTGTTGTTATCAAACCCTTATGAAAAAGAAAGGTTTGATATTTTATCGTTTAACCGTAGGCGTTTATAAAAATAACTGAATTAAAAAGAAAAACACAAATAACACCAAATATATAGAAAAATAATATGCATCGTTTAATGAGTCAAATAAAAATTATCAGCATTTAACACATTCAATTTGTTTGTGAAAGACAGGTTCAAGCAAAAACACGAACAGGACTTTATTTTAATTTTTTTAATCTCAAGTCATTACTTTGCAACCAATAATTTTTCGTTAATGTTGTTGGCCATTAATAAAAACTCACTCATTTTGAACTACCTCTGAGGAGTGGAAGTAATAATTCATAATTATTTCATTAAAGGCTGCTAATCCTTTATTTAATATTCAGTTTCTATTACATTATTAATACAACTCCCCAGTTTTATCATTTTTTATTTTGAGTTCTGGCACCACCTGTCTTCTCATATGTGAACTCCATGGGAAAAGGAAAGTTAAGAAATATGATAATGACGGGTCCTTTAAGTCATTTTCCATTCATGTTCAGAATGCAGTTATACAGATGGTTATGTCACGGGGCAAAGATTATAAAATGATCTTGTTAGTTTCAATAAAATAAGTGTTTGATGAAGAATTACATTACCGAGTTTCAGCTGGCCTCTCAAAGTCTCGATTAAAGAAGCACAAGATTCTGTCGTGTGGGACAAACAATGCTTTTATTGGTATGTCAGAACATTCAACACAAACATGTGTTGTGGAATTAATGAATGCGAGTTATTCATTTGAGCAACGAGCTTCATTCTGCCTGGAGCGGTGGTGAGGAGATGTTACGACCGCCATACAGTAACTGTTCTGTGGTCAAGTTAAAAATACGCTTCAGAAATGTCAAGAGCCAGAGCAAAAAAAGGTTTGTCGAGGAATAAATATTCTAAATGTCTAAATGAGGTGTTACGTATATGTTACAGAAGTCAACGTACAAAAGCTCAGTAACAATTTACATGAGCAACAGTTTCAACTCTGGTCTGCTCACGTTCATGTTCATCTTTTTCATTCAGTGGATCTAAAATATCTACACGCCGTTTATTTTCCTATTTCAGTGGGACACATTTTTTTTTAAAGTTAAGTAACACACCATCCAACCGTTTATACACTTTGGATGAATGTAGTGATAACGTTTTAGACTCTGCGTGGTATCGGCCCCTGCTGCACTGCAAAACTTTCAGACCCTCAGAGAGGCTTTCAACATCCAGGCAAAAGGTCGACGGAGTTTGTTTTTTGGAGCGATGGCGCGCTGAAGAAATGGTTGCAAAATATGCGTTGTTGCCTTACAGGTGGGCAACGTTCTCTCTTAAAGGGGCAGTAAGCGATTTTGGAGAAAGCTTGTTTCTCTCTCTTTGTTGTTGTTGTGATTTTACTGCTCCGGCCGGGACGTGAAACCGCAGACTTGCAGCGCAACCCGCTAGCGCGTCTCTTAGGGTGTCGACGAGTGACGTGAACAAACTCCACTCGCAGTGTTGTGTGGGGCTGTCCGCGCCATTTTTTTTAGTTTACGATTTTACAGAGCCTGGGTCGAGCCGCAAAAAACACAGATTTTTTTCCAGCTCACACAAAAGCGACAGAGAAACTGACGGTGAGGAAATATTTGCTGATTTTGACAAAGCGTGTATCGCTTTAGAATCTGCTTACTGCCCCTTTAATGCACAAATACAAACCATGTTGGGTTTTAATTTGTAATACACTGAAGGAAATGAGTACCAGATATCTTTTATGACACTATAACCAGGTTAATCTGATGAGCATGAAAAAGAATAATTTCAATTCCAAGCCTAAGGTTTAAAGTGTGTTTGTAGCCACTGTCTCAGTATTTCTCTACGACGCGCAGCATGCTGTCATTTGTTGTCTTGTTCATTCTCGTCAACAAAGGCCCTTTGAGTCTGACATCTCTTACTGAATAATAGGATTAAATTAAATTAAATTAAGAGTGTAGGTTATCAGTCCTAATCCCTGAAAAATTATATGAGGATTATAGAACAGCATTATAGTATTCAACACCTGCTGTATAACTACTGTAATACTGAACGCACGTTTATTGAACAAAACTGTTGTGAGGTCACAATTAAAATGACGGAGGTTTGATACTGTGAGTTAATGCAGCTGAGATGGGAGCCAGTGTTTTTCTAATTATGTCAGTTTAAGGTGCAGAGAGCTGGATTTACTCTGAATACTCAGAATCATTTTTTTTTTACGTCTCTGTGCCGCCCGCCTCCTCTGCCGTCAGCATACTCTGCAGAATCTTCTGGTAGAACGGGGAGAAGACGAGCTTGTTGAAGTTGACGAGGCGGCTGAAGTGAACGGCGAGCTCCGTCAGCTCCCTGCCGACCGGAGCCAGGCCTCCTGGGAGAGGAGGGGGGCTCTTGTGTTGACTGGACTCCAGGGAGGCCAGCAGGTAGGTCTGCACCCGGGAGTCTGGCAGGAGAGGAGAGAAAATTCTCAGTCACACACGTAATGTCGCCCGCGCTCTCTAACTCTTAAGTCACGATAGGTTGTCGAGTGGTTTTTACCCATCAACTTGTGGACCGTGTTGTCTGGCTGGACGGTGGCCGAGATCTGTCCCATCAGAATGCCCCTCCGGTCAGCGGAGAGAGGCGAGTAGCCATGTTGGCTCAGACACTGGCTGAGCTCGACGCACAGCTTCTCTCCGATGGTGGCTAAGGCCTCCTCTGCACTGAAAGACCTTAGAGACAGAGATTTGTAACAGCAGCAGCAGCAGCAGCAGCAGCCGCGAGTCAAAGGCATCAGAGAAGAGGTGGAAAATATAGCAAAAATATACAATGGCTGTCACATTCAGGCCAACAGGCAAAGTTACTGTGAGTGTTTGTACTCACGGCGTGTGCATGTCTGCGAGCATGACGTTGACCGTGCTTTTGAGCGTCTCCATCAGCCCCGGCAGGCCCGAGATGGCCTCGCCCGTCGTCGTGTAGACGATGAGGAGCACAGACGAGAGCAGAACCAACCGGTCGGCCTCCTGCTGCATCTCCTGGAACCGAGCCTGGTCCATCAGCACGGTCTGTCGTCGGGAGGAAGAGGAGGTAGGAACTCAGCTCATGGTGGCAGATTGCAATTAATAACCGAGAGGCCCCTTGCTTCAGGATTGAGGGCGTGTACCTCGGGGAAGGGGTCTGAGGAGTGGTCCCACCTCAGCAGGCGTAGATAGGCGTGATTGTGGATGTCGACGGGGAGGAGTGGGGGAGGGTCGGAGGAGGCGGCACCGGAACCATCCCGTCCAGACTCTCTCAGGTATTTCACCGCTTCCTCCAGCCACTTCTCAGTGTAGTCCAAGGCATCTAAAGACCAACGGCCACCCGGATAAAAATATTAGTTCAATTTCTCTAATCTCCTTCCAGCTCCTGTTGTGGTTTTTTACACCCGCTACCGGTGGAAACGTCCAGTTCGCGAGCTGCTACATGCTCCACTGACTTCGCTAGCATGTTGCTAACTTCTGTCACGTGGTGTCACACAGTTTGTGATCCAGAAAACCATAACAACACTGAGCTATATTATACTATATCATATTATGAAGGTCCATGCTTGACTTCAGTTCCTCCAGACCAATTTTTTAATTCTGGCAGCATGAATAAAACAATAAAGGACTACTGTCATTGATTGAAAAAAAACCTCCTTACTCGGTTGTTTCTCCAGAAACTGGTGGAATTTGTTCCTCTCGTACTCGACAGACTGCTGCATCAAATGGGGCCTGATGCTGCTCAGGGCCACGTTCGCCATGTCCAACTTCATCAGGTCCAGGACAGAGAATATCGCCCTGAGAGGAGACACGGTGAAAATACACAACGAATAATGATTCTAACTTTTAATTTGGCTCTTTATTAAGTCTGCACTGAGATCGAGGACCTGCCTCTTATCATCCTCTAAGCTGATGTCGCGCCCAGAACAAGTTAACTCCTGCACTGTATTGGTTTGGAATTAGACGACACACTCAAAAAAATAAACCGAGGCCTGGCACATGCAGAGCCGATGTTCTCATTGGCTTACTTGAACAGCGGCACGACATCCGTGATGTCCTTCAGCTTGTCGATGTCCTCGTCCCTGCTGGGGGCGCACAGCAGGCCCATCATCCGGATGACGAACTGGGACAGTCGACCCATGTCGAGAGCCCCGTTCTCCGCCTGCTGCCGGACCAGAGGCAGGTCCAGAACCTCCTCGATGCTGGAGCGCTGACGGTCGTGACACGGGCGCAAGAAGGACAGCAGAATCTGGAAAAGGAGGTTTGATTAGAGAGATGTGCGGGGAACAGGAAAGACAGGGTGACTTAAAAGGAGGGAGGGATGGATATTGTGTATCCTCCTCCTGCGATTGGGCCAAAAATACAAAATTGTCTACAGGATCCTATTTGAAGTGTGAGAGTGAGTAGAATTGAAAATCCCCGCTTCACCTCTTTGATCTCGGCGAGCAGCTTGATGGCGTGATCGTAACACGGCGGGTCATCCTTCAACTGCTCTTCCAAAACATCCCAGAATGCTTTCTGCATGATTTCCTTCACCCTGCGCTCAAAACTGTCGACATGGGCAGAGGATGCACCGTTACTTGAACAGGTGAAAAAAAAAAACAGCGACTCAAATGACACTTAAGCAGGAATCCGGACGTTTTCCCTGAAATTTCTCCCGCCAGCCCCCCGTAGCAACATTTTGGGAGAATTTCCAAGTGAGCGCATGTGAGAATACGGAAGGAAAAACTCTGGAAAAATGGGGCGTGTTGATGTAAACATAAAATACTGCCTCCTGCAGGCTCCGCACAGACGCCAGAGATTTTTCGGTGTCTGAGTCATACGTGAAAGACAGACTCTTGGAAAATGTCCGGACCCCCATTGAGTTAGATAGTATTGAAATTAGAGATGCAACAGTTAATCGATTTGTAATGCATCTTGGGGATTTTGGGAAACACGGTCAACATTTTTCACCATTTCTTGACATTTTATGAACCAAACAACTAATCGATTAATTGAGGAACTTATCGACAGATTAATCGATGATGAAAATAATCGTTAGTTGCAGCCCCTAGTTGAAATCAAATATCTCACCTTCCTTCAGGAAGCTCCGTAGGTTTGACTTGAAAAGTCGGGTTGACAATTATTTCGTGAGCCAGAGCCATGTTGGAGAGACCTTTGGCCGTCTCCATCAGCTCCTCCTTGGACACGAACCTGAGAGGGCTGGCTGTGAGGGAGGGAAAAAAATCCACCATAAGACATTTTTTATTCCAAGAAAATTACATAAATCTGTGTGTACTTAACTCTCAAAAGCTAAAAGATACGTGTTCTTTTAGTTGATTTAGTGTGAATGCGGTGCAAGTGGACTTCCTGCCGTCGGGGTTTCCACAAAGCTCCCTATTCAGCCCACCTGCCTTAAAGCAAAGTCTCTATTCATGTGCTTCAAGAAAAAATCTGACTCATAAGTGAAGCAGGAACAAGAAGTCACAGATATTCTGAATAAAAAACGGACTTGTTTCCTGCACTACACATCTCATTTTTCATATAATTAGAAATAACAGTTAAAAAAAATTGTGTCTATTCTGAATTCAACTGCTCCAAACATTCTTTTTTGGGGTTTCTGGCTTTGTGGGACAAGTGTTTATATCAATGTGCTCTAATCGTTGGTAGATGTGCCAACATGGGCCTTGAAACGTGGCTGGACCCTGAGGCTAGGAAAGCCAACTTGATCTCTAGACCTCATGTCACACACTTGACCTCATGGACAAGGTGAGTCGTTGAGGTGTGTACTGGAGATAATCTCACATATAGTTTTATGCAAAAGCTCAGGTACAACTGGACTAAATTACATATTTAGTTTTCATGTTCATTTTCAGAGCCGTAGGAGTAATAATGAGTAAACTAAGACCTGACAAGTTCTGTGCGTTCTACAAGAAGTGTCCAAGCTCTAAAAATAAATATTGTTTCTTTCTTTTTTTTTCGTTCAGTTAAAAAGTGGCATTAACATTTGAAAAAAAGGGGGTTCATTGTCAACAGGTGTCTGCTGCAGGGATTTTTATTTACTTTTCAGTTCCAAAAAATATGAGGAGGAGAAAACATGTAAGTGTCTCTCAGGTGGGCACAAACATTTGGATACATCTGTGTGTTTGAAGGTCTTCTCTTCCTATTTCACACCTGACAAACAATCACTTAAACACACAATTTCTAACCTGCAATAACACAGTCCAGCAAAGGCCACAACAGTAAGAAGCTGTACGTGCACAAGCCTGCATGTTTGTTATTCACTGTGTTGGAGTTTTGAAACCTGTTGCTCACCTTGCGGAGTGTTCGCCACCTGACTGCCGGGAGTACTTCTCTTCCTCACCGTCTCCTCTGCACCATCCTGCGCTCCCCCTTCCTCCTTCGACTCCTTGTCTCCTCTACACTCTGGGTGATCTGCCTCCCTGGGCATGCTTACAGAGTCTACGGGACGAAAGGCGGGTTTGTTTGAAGTCAAAGAGCAGTAAAAATGGCATGTGACAGGTGTGACAAGGATTTTCCTGTAACTTGACGTGCACTGTTACTACATCGGTGAACGTTGAGTGTAATGTGATGGGACTTCATGTAGAAAGAGGCACAGCAGGGATGCGTGTTTGTTGTTTGTTGTGATTTACAGATGATGACATCATCTGGACTGGTTTGGGAGGAAGAGGATGGAGGAGAGGAAGAGGAGGGAAGGGAGGGAGAGGAGGGAGGAGAGGAAGAGGAGAGGAAGAGGAGGAGGAGAGGAAGAGGACGGAGGAGAGGCAGGAGGGAGGAAAGGAGGAGGAGAGGAAGAGGAGGGAGGGGAGGAAGAGAAGGGAGGAGAGGAGGAGGAGAGGAAGAGGAGGGAGGGAGAGGAGGAGGAGAGGAAGAGGATGGAGGAGAGGCAGAGAAGGGAGGAGAGGAATAGGAGGGAGGAGAGGAGGAGGAGAGGAAGAGGAGGGAGGAAGAGGACGGGGTAGAGGAAGAGGAGGGAGTGAGAGGAGGAGGAGAGGAAGAGGACGGAGGAGAGGAATAGGAGGGAGGAGAGGAGGAGGGGAAGAAGAGGAGAGAGGAGGAGGAGAGGAAGAGGAGAGGAAGAGGAGGGAGGAGAGGAATAGGAGGGAGGAGAGGAGGAGGGGAAGAAGAGGAGAGAGGAGAGAGGAGAGGAAGAGGAGGGAGGAGAGGAGGAGGGGAAGAAGAGGAGAGAGGAGAGAGGAGAGGAAGAGGAGGGAGGATCAGTGGGCCAGTGCGATAGTAACACTGAGTGTGACACATGTAAACAGAACAAAGCATCATGGTACTTTTCTGTACTATACTGTACTGTACTGTACTATACTGTACTGTACTATACTGTAACTCACCTTGTGGCCGTTAGCCCCGGTGACAGCGGTGGTGTTAGCTCAACCGATGTGACGTTAGCTTGGGTCTCTGCGTGGACACGACCGATGAGAACCAGAATCGACAGCTCCTCACAGCCCCGTCATGTGAGCCACGTCAACACCGTCACACATTTATTGACACAAGATTTCACCGCTGCCAGAAAAAAAAGCGTCTTCTCCACAGGGAAGCAGCTGTTTCATTGTGGACAACACGTCGTCGTTACCTCCCCTGAAGAAGAAGAGTTGTTGTTGTTGTTGCTGCTGCTGCTGCTGCTGCTAACCGGCCGACTCTTCCGGGTTTGGGTGGGGCCAACGTGACGTCACAGTCGAGCCCTCACCCGCATGCGCGCGCATACACACACAGGCTCCCACACACGAGCTGTTATAGGCCACTTTTGGGTGACGTCATATAGATTATACGGAATGTGCTAGTTAGCTAGCCGGATAGCTTGGTTAGCTAAAGTAGCATGTTGAGCTACCAACTGAACCAAGCTAGCTAGGTAGCTCAAATGAAGATAATATTTAACAAAATACTAAATGAGCTAAAACTAAAAAAAACTTGCTCATATTAGATTTAAATGATCAAAATTAAACATATTGTCAGTCGTACAATATATAAAATTAGCACATTTATGTTGTTTAGCTTTACACAACACGGGACACGGGAGACCAACGTGCTAACCATGAGGCCAAAACACCTGATCTTTAGTGATATATGATTTTTTTTTAGCTTAATGTTAATGTTGCAGAGAAACACAGCCAAGAATATTTAAACTGTTTATTTATAAGTGTTTAATAATGAAGCAAGTAGACACGTACAAGTGCTGAAGACATCTTTACATGTATCTAAGATTTAATGCACAAATATTTATTTGCAGTCAGTTAGCTTGAATACAGAAGACATCAGAGACACAGTCTATGGGCCCCGTATGACTAGTTTCACACAATTTCTACAGCACACTGAGAGCGGCGTCGCCGAAGTACTGGGTGAATATCTCTGGGTGGGCCCGGTAGAACTGTCCCAGCATGCGCTTCCTCTCCCTGGCGGAGATCTTTGTGTCCGTGTGGACGCTGTTCAGCAGAGCCCACAGCTCCTGCTTGGTGGTTTCCCTCGTGGAGTCGGTGTAAGTCCGGCCGGAAACCTGCGGACATAACGTGGAGCCTGAGGGACCAACAGAGAACAGCACCAGGTTAATGGACCGAAAGAGGTCAAGTTGTTGTGAATTGGAGTTCATTGTAACGAGTAAAATATTACTGTCTGGGTGTGAAATCTGCAGCTGTGCGGCGACAACCCAGTGAGATAGTGAGACAGTCCAATGTCCCGACATAAAGTCATTTTTAAAGGGATAGTTCAGTGATTTTGAAGTAGGACGTGAGAAGTAAGTGAGACTTACGCTACTTCCACTCCTCCTCCAAACTTCGTTAAATGACATCGCTGATCACCATTGCCATCACTTAACATATTAACTATGCATAAGCAACTCCAAGAACCCCACTTCAAAATCACTGAACTGTCCCTTTAACAGGTAATTATTTGAGGTCATGTTGTTGTGAATTAGAGTTCATTATAAGAGTCTGGGTGTGAAATCTGTAGCAGTGCAGCGACAACCCAGTGAGATGGTGAGGTTTTTACAGTCCAATGTCCCGACATGAACTGATTTTTAATACCTAAACACATTATTATCATTATAGTCCTTTACCAGTCACGTCGGGCTGCTTCCCCTGAACAAGGCTGGCCAGCTTCTCACTCACTCCTTTGTGCAGAGCCCCTGGAATCTGGAGCAGAGAGGAAAAGTGTGTCGGTGGCACTTCATGTAATGGTTTTTGTCAATTAAATGTCGCTTCTATTCCAAGTTCCCATTTTCTTTTCACTCAAGCACTTGCACAAATATCTGGTACAGCAATTTCCAAACCACATTTGTCGCTCTAGTTCAGGCAATTTGTTCACACAACTCGAAGCTGGAACAAACACTTTAAAAGTCTCACTCTGATATATGTGGCAAATCCAGGGGCTCCCTCGTGTCAAATCAGATGAGGTTGTAGCAGCACCAGCACAGATTTTTGTTCAAGCCTCGTCTGGCATTAGGACTAAGGCCCAGATCCCAACACCTGTAAATTGTGTCGGTTCAAATCCCACATTTTCATATTCTTTTCCTTAAAAAGGGCGTCATCTGGGAGGCCATGTTGGCCCCTTTAATATCTCGACATGTACAATTCCAAGCCTCACCAAACTTTGTAGGACGGAAGACAAACGAGTTTTAGAACTTTTAGAACAAATCCCACATGACAAAAGTCTGTTTTAATCGGTATTTTCTCTCGTGAACTTTATGGTCCAGTACTAAACGTTTGCGGTCACCCTGTGAGGAACAACATGGTGTATTTGACAAGTCAAGATTCAGGAGTAGAAGGATCAATATGTTGGTGTTATGACATGGTTCCCTCTACCTTGAAGATCTCCTTCATGTTGCTGAGCATGAAGACCACCAGCAGGTCCTCGCTCTCCTTGGACAGAGCCTTGCTGTGGACGATGGCTCTGGAGAAAGACGTCTGCACTGCCAATCTGTTTTCCATCTAAAGGAAACGAGCAAGTCTCCTTTTCACACTGCGTCACATTGACGACGTTCAACGTCCACAAAATTCTTCCTTTAGACATTTTTGCCAAGTGCCAAGATTCAGTCAGCAGCTCTCACCTCTTTATCCAGTTTCATCGCTTGGTGATCGGCAGCCAGCGTCATGAACGTGAGCAGCCTGCGCAGCTCGTCTCTGCAGCCGGGCGGCAGCAGCTTCAAGCACAGCTGCAGAGCCTCCAGAGCCTTGTCTAACTTAGCGTTCACTGGGACGGCGAGAGAGAGAGAGAGGGAGAGGGAGAGGGAGAGAGAGAGAGAGAGAGAGAGACAAACAGAAGAGATGCTGATGTTAGTGAGGCCGAAGTTGCCGTGTACGAATCGGCCTAAATAAGTGACAAACAGGTCAGAGGTCAAAGGCGGTTCTCACCCAGCAGGTCGGTGACGGCCGCATAGACGTCGGTCATGTGCTGCGGCAGCAGCGGAGGTCGGTCAGCGTGGCCGTAGTGTTTCACCAGGGTCCGGTACAGCAGCAGCTTCCACTGGGCCAGACCGCTCTGGGAGCGTCGAGGCTCATCGCTGTCGTCGCCTGGTGGTGTGGACACAGAAACCAGAGACCGCGATGGAGCCAAACATTCAGAAACCACCCCTAAAAAAATCCCGGAAGCTAAATAAAGAAAGATACAGTCACACAGACTGGGGATGACTGATCCAGCGCACTGACGTTGGTCCGAGCGTTTGCCTCCATCTTGGCTGCCGGCGGCGGGGACTCGGTCGCAGCCTTCCTCCTGATCCTGAGGGAAACAGTGAGGCAGCTCCCGGCTCAGCTCCACCACCGGCTGGTCAGAGAGGAAGTCCAGGCAGTCGAGAGCCGCACAGAGCCACTCGTCCTCCCTGGCGGGGGGACAAGACAAACGCAAGACACACGTGCAAGACAGTTTGATTCAAATAAATTGACTGTACTGCTGTCGAATTGGTAGAAACGCTGTCGGGATTATCGAAACACAAAATGTTGAAGTTTCAGGCGAGATTATACAAGAGTGAAGGTGTAATTATGAATATCTTTCTCCCCCTGGCCATCAGACTGTACAGCAGCTCCTAGTAAAGGCAGGGAGGACAATAGAAAAGGACAATTTATTTCTACCTTCATTTGCACATCCATTTTGCACCGTTCCCGTTTTGCACTGTCATGAGCTAGTTTTTGAAGTTATAGTTTAATTTTTATTTTTATTTTATGTAGGATTGATGTATGTGTAATGTATGTATGTTTGTAAATGCTGCTGGATGCCTGAATTTCCCTCGGGATAAATGAAGTATCCACTAAACTAAACTAAACGACTATCTTATCCACTGGACCCTTGACAGAAGATGAATTCAACAGGTGAAGTGGTTGATGATGAATGAACCCTACTGAGTGTCCCTGAAGGCCTTGAGGATCTGCCTGTCCAGGTGGTTGCTGCTGTGGATCAGGTCCGGGTTGTTGTGGGACAGCGGGTGAGACGGGCGGGGCGACGACGGGGTCTGGCTGCACTGCAGCAGCCCCTCCAGGAGGGGGAGCTCCACCAGGTTCAGCAGCCTGAGCAGAGTCTGCTCGTGCCACACCTCCTCTACCACTGTGGGCAAGAAATGATGATGAGAAACATATGGGTGCTATTGTACGCTCTTCTAATACAGCGGACATAACACCAATATGTTCAATTGCTCTTTAGTCTTCTCTCACCTGTTGGACACCTGCTGCAAATCCTGTAAAACGTTATCACCTGCACATTTAGGTTAGGAGTGTTTGAAATTTGTTGCAGATCCAAATGAAAATCTGGATCTAATGGATTTGAATGTAGTTCCATCAATCAATCAATCACTTTATCAGACAGACAGACTCAAGATGCCCCGAAAAACTTTAGGTACAAAGATGATTTTCAAAAATCTATAATATTGCCCAAATTTCGACCCTTTGTGTAAAATAAAAAAAATTAAATGAATACATTCATGTCTGTGACACACTGACCCCCGTCTGTGCTTTCAGGTAAAAGGAGACTTACATGACGGCGGTAACACGGAGTCCGTCTGCACTTTGCTGGGACTGCGACTCTGACGCTCCACGGCCTCCACCGACAGGCCGGCAGTGACTCGAGCGTCGGGCCGGCTCGCCGTCGTGGACATCGCAGGGAGTTCGACGGGGGTCGACCCAGTGGGACGCGTCTGCTCGTCCTGTCTGAAGAGGCAAAAAAACAAAGCAAAGGCAACAGTGAGCTCAGGCTGGTGGCGTGTCGGGAAGCGCTTTGAGAATTCCGATGAAGGTTTACTGTAGACTATATGAAGCACAGTCTTCGTCACATGTTAATCCTCAGGACTTTTTCCTCTTTAATTGGAGATTTCATTTCATTTCCCGATCTCAAGTTTTCAGACGAGATGTGTCATTTTATCAAATGGACCTTTTGCTAGAGGCTGCAGCAACTCCACAGTTCATGAAGGCGTGACGATGCCGCAGTTTAATAATGTTTCCAACGTGGCGCAGGGAAAACAGACACACGTCTTTGACACCGTATGAAATACGTGTTGCTGGAACCCAGGCTTGATTTTGAGGCTGCACTAAGGATTAAAAAAAACTAGACGCATTACACTTAGCGTATGGTACTGTACTCTTAGTGACATATTGCACAGATTTGTATATTGGTATATCTTTCACTTGAACTCACTCCCCTCCCTTTCTACTTTCCATCTCACGCACCGAAGCACCGAAGCAAATTCCTTCTTCGTAAAAAACCTACTCGGCAATAAACGTGATTCTGATACGATCAAGACCTCATTAAAAATAGATAGACGCTTGACGTCATCTGGACTCCGTACCTGTCTGAGGGAGCACTGCAGAAGAGCGTTTGGATCCCGTTGCCCAGCACACCTCTCTCCAGCTCGTCGACCGAAGGCATGTGCACATTGACAAACCTGCGAGAAAAAAAAGGCAGAAATGAAGTTTTTGCATTATGACGAACATTAACGGACACTGACCAGAAAACAAAAATCCCAAACTTGTCTGTACCTGTAAAGGGAGCTCTTGCTGTCCTGGAACACATCCTGCTTCTTGTCCTTCCCAAACCCTTTGGTTCCCACTGCCTCGAACACGTTACACTCCAGCAGGGCCTGGCACACGCTCACCACTTTGTCCCGGGACACGCTGGCACCTTCAGGGTTTGAAATCAAACGTCAGATTTGAGCTGCTGATAAAAGAGAGGGAATGAGGAGAGGAGGGGGGTTTTGAACCCTTGTGGAGACAGCGATTGTCCGCCGCACACGCACCCTCCAAGTCCTTGGCGTGGTTGACATGCTCCGTGACCACGTCCGCGGCCTCCGAGCCCAGGAAGCAGTCGCCGTGGGCCCTGAGGTGCACCCGTCGACGCTTCACCGTCACGGAGGCGCGGAGGTGCGAGATGAGGCCGCTCCACAGGGAGGACGACTGGGGGCCTGCGGCAGGTTTACCGGCCGCCACACCACGACCTCCTGAGAGAGGAGAAGACCAAGCAAGCAGGAAAAAAACACGCTGCAGTGAAGGCACCATCTCAGAGGGAGGCTTTGTGTAGATGTACTTTCAATTTCTTTAGCTTTTTCCAAACCGTGTGGTTTTGCCTTACCCTTACTGTTGCACTATTTAGAATTTTATTTAATGTTTATGTCACTTATCTTATTTTTTCAGTTCCTCTGTATGTCTGGAACAATATTGCAATCGATATTCATCGATTAGTAATCTGCTGCTAAATTAATCGCCAACTATTTTGATAATCGATGAATTTTTTTGTGTGTTTTGAGAAATAATATTTTCTGATTTCAGCTTCTAAAATGTGAATATGTTCTGGTTTCTGTGCTCCTCTGTGACAGTAAACTGAATATCCTTGGTGTGTGGTCAAAACAAAACATCATCTCGGAGGTTTTTGGGAAACACGATTGACATTTTTCACCATTTCATGAACCAAACAACTAATCATATCATCCAGAAAATAATCAAGTCAAGTCAAATCTGACCCACGGTGCAATAGTACAAAACAAAAAAACTAAAAAGCTAAAAGTAAGATAAGTAATATATACAATAAATAAATTCCAAATAGTGAATATGAAATGAATCATTAGTTGCAGCCCTCATTTGAGGAAATAACACAGAATTTTTGTCCTACCCCTGCAGCACTCAGACCTTCTCAGGTGCAAGAACAGGCTTCGACGACTTACCTGAGCTCTCACCTGGAGTCAGGAACTCACCTGGAGTCAGTAACTCACCTGGAGTCAGTAACTCACCTGAAGTCAGTAACTCACCTGGAGTCACTAACTCACCTGGAGTCAGTAACTCACCTGGAGTCAGTAACTCACCTGGAGTCAGTAACTCACCTGGCGTCACTAACTCACCTGGAGTCAGTAACTCACCTGGAGTCACTAACTCACCTGGAGTCAGTAACTCACCTGGAGTCAGAAACTCACCTGGAGTCAGTAACTCACCTGAGCTCTCACCTGGAGTCAGTAACTCACCTTGAGGTCTCACATGGAGTCAGTAACTCACCTTGAGGTCTCACATGGAGTCAGTAACTCACCTGAGCTCTCACCTGGAGTCAGTAACTCACCTTGAGGTCTCACACACAGTTTCTCCGCGAGGTTCAAGGCCGCAGCTCGTTCCCGTATCGAAGCCATGATGGGTGAACTCCGTCAGAGGAGCGAGTCTCTGTGGCCGAGCTCAAAGAGCAAACGAACCAAAATAGTGGGACGAGCAGGAAACACGCACCTGGAGCGATGTCGGTGCACGTTTCACTTTGAACCGCTAGATGGCAGCAATCACCAAACCAACACCGAACTCTCAGGACTCAAGGAGTTTTTAAAATCTGCGTTTGACCTTTTTCTGTTCTCATGACCGATAACACGCGTCGACATGCTGGAAAACACACGATACATAATATTCATGAACGGGATAATAATGGATGGACACGTGTCCAGGGACAGGCTGCTGTGGTGGCAGTGAGTCATGCTGCCTTCAGGTGCTCAAGGAGAATGTAGAGTTGGAGAAAGGTGGAAGCAAAGGCGATGCAGCAGGCATATACAGCATGTCAAGGATGGATGATATAAAATTAATATTTTATTTTTGCCATCCTTTATTAACACTATCATTTTATTTCAAAATCATAACTTCTTTGAATCAATAATACAAAACGAAGTTGTCGCTTGATGTGTAAACTTTATGTATTGACTGTTGTAACCACTTAATTTTTAATTTGTGTTTCCCTGTGAGCCCAGTGTTAACCACCAAATGTACACTGTTACACTGTTTATTAAAAAAACATGGTCTTATAATACATCCACGATAAAAAAAAAGATTATGCTTCTTCTTCTTCTTCTTCTTAGCCCATAAACTGTAAATAAAGTGTATATATATTTCATTTGTATATCATCTATACTTTCTACTTAAAAAACAACATTTTAAACACGTTTTTCTATGTACACACTTGTTTTAGTTTTTCGCCTGGCCACAAGGGGGCGCTGTCGGGCTCCACCTGGCCCGGTGATGCATGTATTCTTACCACAGACAGAGTCACGGACCCGTAATGGACGCTGCGGTTCCTACGTACGATGCTAACTCGACGAGCAGCACCAGGTGACGTTTGCCAACAACATGTTTCCTCTCACACCGCGTCGCCTTACACGACGAGCATCTCGATCAATCCGCTGAAATGAGCTTCTTCAAAACAACATATTGTATATTATGATGACGTCACAATCGACATTGTGTTTTGATTTGTGGCCGCAGATTGGGAGACGTATGCTAGCATGCTAGCTAACAACCATAGGAGTTAGCTTTCAGTTGAGGTTCACGTTGAGTTTGGGATGCTGTTATTAACTTAATTTATTAATTTCAGTCATAATTTTAAAGTCTAACACTGAGTTGACTCAGATTTAATACGATGTTTATTATTCAGTGAAATTCAATGAATATTTACAGTTAGTACAGTGACATCTATTTTCCAAGTTTGACAACATAACTTTTTTAAATAAAAAGGTTCCCCCTTATATCAAAATGTATTTCTATTTTTTCTTTTTTTATGTTTAATTCGCAATGTCTATATGATTATATAATAATATTATGAATATTACAGTTGGTGCAGTTCATTTATTGTACAAGTAATGTCCCTCAGAATCTAACAACATAACTTTTAAATAAAGAAGTTCCCCCTAATGTGAAAATGTAAATGTATTATAATTTCATCTTTCATATATTATCATTCTCTTTTTGTTTGTTTTGTTCTTTGTCCTCTTCACTCCAACTGGTCTGTATTAGAGCTGCAACAGTTAATTGATTAGTAATCGACTACTTAATTAATCGCCAACTATTTTGATAATCCATTAATCGGTTCAAGTAGTTTTTATGAGAAAAAAAGGTCAAAATTCTCTGATATCAGCTTTCTGAAAATGTCTTGCTCCTCTGTGACAGTGAACTGAATATCTTCGGTGTGTGAACAATAAAAAAAAACGTCATCTTGGGGGTTTTGGGAAACACGATCGACAATTTTCACTATTTTATGAACCAAACAACGAATCGATTAACCGAGAAAATAATCGACAGATTAATCGACTATGAAAATAATCGTTTGTCGCAGCCCTAGTCTTTATATAAGTTTGGTTTGCATTTATAAAGATTATGTCCTTGCTATTTTATTACATTATCAGACGCCAGTGTTACAGCAGGATAAAGCACAGGTGTCACCAGGCCTCTGCTGCGTTCAAGTGTCCCCGGGAGACAGTGACGCTCCGACGCACCAGCACCATGAAACTAAAGTGGAAGTTTATTGTTTTTGAAGTGGGATTTTATTATTTACACCCCCGGGGGTCACGACACAAAGTAGACAGAAACAGCTATTGTAGTAGTAGTAGTAGTACACTCTAATATTGTAGTTTTGTATTGTTACATGTAATCCATTCTTTATTCTTCCTCAGTGCACTTACCATAACATAAGTCACCCAGAGGTGATGCTGCAGACGTCGTGTTGCTTGATGGAAAAACGTTCCCCTTTAATGGACGGACGCCGGCCACTCTTTTAATTTGATCTTTTCAACGGCTTGGAGACGGTGGTTAATGCCTGCTCAACTGAATCACACGGAGAAGCAAAATAATAAAGACAATGTGGTTGACTCCCTCACACACACACACACACACACACACACACACACACACACACACACACACACACACACACACACACACACACACGCATCATCACTTTGACACACTAACACACGTCTGCACATCCCCTTCCTCCTCCTCCTCCTCCTCCTCCTCCTCCTCCTCCTCAGCCTGGGGGGGGGTCACAGTGTCATTTTATGATAGTAGCCAATTCTAGCAGGGATCATTTAATCCTCCAACATGATTGATGCCAGCGCAGGTTAAAATGGGAGAAAAAAGGCTCCGTTCTATTAAGAGATCAGTGGCGAGTGGAGACCTCCCACTTAAATAGTCATATTTTCCCAGTGAGGTGTTCGCTGCGCGAGTGCAATGTGTGTGTGTTTCAGTCACTCAGTCTCGGGACGGAGGCGGTTGACGAGAGGACCGTCCGCAGGTCAAATTGAATAACCTAGATAATTTAAAAAGCATTGACAGCGCAATTTGTCCCCTCAGTGTTATTGCTCTGACCCCTGTTAGTGTCGACGGGGGCCGGTTCATTTTGAACCTGGATGGCTGATCGAGGTGTAATCTTCTGTGGTGTAAAACAAAAAAAACACCCAACGGTCATTTCAAAGCCATTAGCGTTGGATTAAAGTGTTTGGCTTTAATGTGCCGGCCTATTATTTCTAATAAAAGTCATTTATCAGTAAAACAATTGCAGATGAGGGCGTAATTAGAAGCTCATGAGTGTTCACTGCTTATTAAACTGCAGATTCTATTAACCTTTTTTTTGTTTTTTTCTTGATTAGCAGGAAGCAGAGGCCCAGAGTCACCCCGGCCGACCCGATGCATCACAATGCAGACCTGGAGACACTTAATGTAAGTGACGACCTCTGATGTTGGAGGACAAAGTGAATGACATCGTCAACTAATCTGTTTATTAATTTCAGGGTTAGATTTTTAATACAAATTACATGGCAGACATTTTGACCAGAAATAGTATGTTAAAGCTACAGAGTGTAATATATACAAGAACTTATTCACAGAAATTGAATATATTGTCCAAAACTGCTGTGAATAAGGTCTGTTACCTGGTATTGTGCTCAGAAACTAATCATCTTTTCTGCATGTTGATATTTGAGTTTTATATTTCTGATATTTATGTTTTAAAAACGGGGAAACCTGCAGTTCGTATTGATATTGTTCTTATTGCCAAGCCAACAAATCATATCCTGATGTTGTTTAACTCTTTGCTTTTTGTTAAAATTAGTAAGGCTGCAACTAAGGATTATTTTCACTACAGATTAATCTGTCTATTATTTTCTTGATTAATCGATTAGTTGTTTGGTCCATACAATTTCATAAAATGCTGAAAAATGACGATCGTGTCTCCCAAACCCCGAGATGATGTTTTGTTTTGACCACACAACAAAGATATTTAGTTTACTGTCACAGAGGAGCAAAGAAACCAGAAAATATTCACATTTAAGAAGCTGAAATCAAAGAAATTTTCACTTTTTTGAAGCGATTTTTTGAACCGATCGATTATCAAAATAGTTGCCGATTAATTTTGTAATCAATCACTAATCGATTAACTGTTGCAGCTCTAAATAATTAGGCTGTTTACTCTTCTTGGTCCTAAACCTTCTCGAGGATCATATTGATGCATTTCTTCTGGATGTGGTAAATAGATTTGAGTCGTTGATTTTTCCTCCTTCAGGCCAGAGGACCTGCTGTGGAGCAGGATCTGTCCCTGACCAGCGCCCCCTGTCCCACAGACAGCGGAGGCACCATCCTACTGCAGCTGCTGCAATTTAAAACCCATCTACTCGAGGCGGTGGAGGAGCTGCATATTCGGAAGGTACGGTTTTATACTCTCTGTCCATGTGCGGCTTATTTAAAATAAATAATCAAGAGCTGTTAGTGTGAGAGTTTCTGATGTTTGTCTCTTTTGTGATAACTGCATTGTCTTTCTATATCACAATCTAAAGCAGTGACCCCCCGACCCTCTTACAGCAGCTGGTAGTCCCTTAAAATAATGCCCCTTGGCGTCAAATTTTCTTCCTTAATTTGAACAACAAGTGACGTCAAAGGATTAAATTAACAGTAACTCACAATGAAAGTCATTTCGCAAATCCATAAGATTTACTTTTGCGGTTGCGATCCACCAATATGAAGAATTGAATGTACGTTATTTACTCATATTACTGAGCTATACAGACCATAAGGTATTAAAAAAAATGGTGGCATTAAGGGCCTTGACGACACTGGGACGACCTGAAATCGAACCCCCTACCTCTCCTTAAGTCAGTGGTGTAACCCACTAAGCTGTTCAAAATCTGTCAGTGTACCTGCGTCCCATCTTAAACAATTTGACTCTCTCCATTTGGCTAAAGAGCAGAATCATTTCCTACAGTGTAGAGATGGTTGGGGACTTAAAGAAAGCCAGCTGGCTCCATGGACGAGAGCCAGCTGGGTCTGAAGCACATTGCGTTGAGTCGGGGGGGGGGCACTCGAGCCATTTGGCCCCTGACCAATAAATAGAAAGTACAATTGTAAAAGTAACAACAACAACAATAAAATAAATAAATAATGCTTCATACCCTCCAGCCGGTACTTTCCACCCGACGACGCGTTCCAGCAGAGTGTGATTAAAGGTGAGAGGAGCAGAGACGGGAATGTCTCTCGTTTGTTTCCATTTAGCTTTTATTGTTATGGCCGTGTTAACTGGGAACGCGAACATGAGACGGTCATATCAGCGTGATCCTCCTCAGGCGCTGCCGTTATCAGAGGGGAGACTTTGTAGTCGTGCCGTCCACCGGGTGGAGAGGTTAAGAAGCGAGAGGATGTCATGATGGTGCCGGACATTCCTGAGCAGGTCAAATTCCAACGGGGGTTTTCTTCTTCTTCTTCTTCTTCTTTCTTTCTTTTTTTCTATTTCTCTTTTTTTAATAAGGCACAGCCCACTGCTCCAGTCTGTGATACTGTTGTCCACTGGTGGACTTAACCCTTCAATGGGAAAAACACTACATGTAGAAATTATAGTGTGAATATTGAATTCAATACAAGGTGAAATGTAAACTAAGACAACTTTGTGACTTATTACAATAATAGTTCTAATGGAAAACTTTGTGTCTAAACTTCCTCCAACGAAAAACTATCAAACACACACCATCACATTTTTATTCAGAGACTTAAAATTCTTTTTATTATTATTTGTTTTTTTAATGCCCCATAAAAGGCATCCACTCAGAACAGCGATATAACAGTGAAGAGATGAGGAGCCGTGGCAAATATATACGATGAGAACATAATAAGTAAGAACAATTATAAATTTGGTTTTAGTGCCGACAACCAGTCAGTTAATGTGCAGTAGCCTTTTTTTTTATTTACATGTATGAACAGGTTCAATGAAGCTCTCCTGTGTTTTCTTAAACACATGTACACACACACACACACACACACACACACACACACACACACACACACGTGCGCGTATGTTTCTCCGTGCTGACAATGAATTCCCAATAGCCCCTTACCTTTACCTCAACCATCACAACTAAATACATAACCCTTACCTGTGACTTACCTGTGACAGTCCGAACCAACGCTCGTGTTTTTGTTACATTGTTCACATTTGATCCACTTTATTTTGGTTTTTCACGTTGCCATTTTGCGAGCGGCACTAAAGAACTTTACATGACGAACCTACGTCCTGTCGTCATCACCTATGTGGGCTGCGTTTCCCTGATACTCGACTCTGATTGGTTTGTAGACAGGCGTGCGTTGTCAATCCAGCGGATAGCGTTCTCCATATTCTCTCTCTCATCCTCTTAGAAAATAAGTTCTAAATTTCACCATTTTCACGTATTTTTTCATGTTGACTTGTTTTTGTTTCGTTGGACCAAATTGCAATGACATTTTTGGTCTCCTTCTCTCCCCAGGTGCTACGGCATTTAATTTTTACTTCTTTTTTCCGGTCCTTTCTCTTCTTCTATGACAGCTATAGGTGCCTCAACTTCCTGTAATTAGTCCGAACCATCCCGAAAAAATGGTTTTCATGCTGCTATTGTTTTTTATTCTTTTATTTATATATACTATGTGTATTATTTTATACTTTTTTATATACTTTTTTCACTGCTTGGCACTGGAGGAAGAAAATTCTCTTTTTGTGTGTAAATGCACAAAGAAATGACAAATAAACCAAATCTTGAATCTAACAAACCGAACCATGGTTCAGTTTGATCCAGAACCAAGACCACCTCTTTTGGTCGGACCAAAATTTTCGGACCGTGGTCCGAGGAACCTTTAAAATTGGAAAGTCCAGAAAGTTCTGGACCAAACTAAGGTTGGTGGGAAAGTTCCCTTAAACAACCTGAACCTCAAAAAAACTTGAGGTCCCCATATACTTCACTTAAAGTCACCGTGGGGATAAAAAAAATAACACACACACACACACACACACACACTAGTTATTCTCCTCTGTGGAAAAGTAACAGCTTCATCTCCTGTGCACTCCTTCCTTTCTTTCCTTTAAGTGCAGTGTGCCACGCTGGTAGCATAGTTTAATAGGAACTTATAAAATAAAACTGGGCGAGTTAACCAGCTCCCACGTGCACATAAAAAAGTCCTGTGGATATAGAGAGCAATTGACTTTTACCTGGGAGGGGGGAGGGAAGAGGGGATGGCTTTCCATAAATATCACCTCCCTTCTAATGCTCCTCTTTCTCTCTGGGAGCTTCTACAAAAGATACGCAGGAATGAACAAGGGAAACTTAAAGAGTTATCTGCCCTCAGAGCGCAGGATGTAATGGATTTTCAGTCTGCGTCAGGGCCTGCGAACATCCCACTGACTGTGCCACTGCTCCACCTACATGTTTCTGTGTTTGTGATTGTGAAAGAGTCTTTTAATAAATGTTATCGGTATGCTATAAGGTTTGATGAGTGTATGGTGACGGAGGTGTTTCCGCGGTGCAGGATGCAGAGACGCACTTTGAGGATCAGATCAGTAAACTGGCGTTGGACAAACAGGAGCTGGAGTGGGAGAAGGTGAAGCTGCACCTCGCTGCGGCTTTTAATATGTCATATTCTAAACTTTCATCTTTCATAAAAGAGAAGATCATAAATTTGTGTCTTCTCCTGTTTGACAGGAATCCCTACAGCATCAAATCCAAACAGTCGTGCACCAGCACACTGAGTCACTCACCAATGTTAGGAAGCAGGTATGGTTTTTTTTTATTTTTATGGTTTCATATTTATGTGACATTTTTACAATCCATTAAAAACCTTCTGATCAACTTAATTTTTTCCCCTCTTCCTCAAGTTTCAGGCCAAAATCAGAATCACTGAGGAGGAGAAGGTATGACGAGTTTATTCCACAAAATGTCAACGTGATATTTATTCACTTCATGTTTTTAGTGGGGAGTAATAAATCCACTCATCTCCGTTGCACAATCGTGACCCTTGGAATGGATTCCTCTTTGTGCTGTGCTCTTAGTATTTATTGCTGCTTCGTTGTTTTTTTTTGTAACTCATGATATAACATTTCAGGGGAAATACCAGGTCAGTGCCGAGTTAAAGGACAAGGAGATTAACAACTTGAAAGAAGAACTGAGGTCGCTACAGGTACAGAGATGTACAACCTCTTCTCTCTGTCTCTGTGGCCTAAATCAACAACTGTGTCATTTCTACTGGTATTTTTGAGTTTACACTGTACGTCAGACACTGACATAAGCTTATACCTTCTGCTGCCGCCGTACTAATATAACCACCAATCAGCACAACTTATGATGATGACAGCAGCTCTCATGGAGACTCACTGTCTTTGGTACTTCCTGTACCTGCCAAACCGCAGCCTGAAGAAGGTCACAGAAGGCTGACGTCACCTGTTGGTGTGCGAGTTTCCGTCGAAGCCTCGAGTTTTAATATTAACTCAAAGTAATTTTTTTAGTTACTGTTATTGTCACAATACAATATATACAAGTTGGTGTCGTTTTTTAATTTACTTATAACACTGTTGGTATGATGGAAAGCTTTAAGATAAACTGTCTAAACTTCTTCCAGCTAAATTATCAAATACCTTTACTTCTTATTATATTTACTCCTCAAATAAATTTTTAATAAAAAAAAAAAGCAGTCGTATGAACACAATCAGTAAGTTATCAATGTAAATTAAGGATAAAACATTTCATTGGATAAATGATCATCTTTATGAAGCCTGGAGGGCAAAGGCCCTTAATGCTTCCTGCCTCCATGATCAGCAAAATGAATGTTATTTAATTTATCCAAAAATCTTTTTTTTTCCTAATTGGTGACACGACTTTTGTCCCCAATTAATTTAATTTTACATAATTTAGTCTGAAGTCTGTCCCCAGAGGTTTCTTATGACGCACACACACAAACACACACACACACACACACACACACACACACACACACACACACACCACTCGTCCCGTCACCTTCCTTCATTTCTTTCTCTAATTTCTCTTTTTAAAATGAAAAAAACCCAGCTTTTTTTTTTTTAATCATCAGACAGTTCAAATTGTTCGAGTATATAAATAAAAGGTCAAGTCCAAAAACAGAGTGTTATCGCGCAGGCTTTGTGATGCCTCCAGGCCGCCCGGCCCGACCCGACCCAGTCTGGCTCCCAGAGCGTTTGGTCTTCAGCCCCTGACACCACAGAGGTGATATACGGCCGGTCCCCACGCTCCGCCGCACTTTAACAGCCCGGCCGTGTTACAGAGACAATAGAGAGCGGTTTTGATATTCTATCTGGGAGACACGGAGTAAAAAGTGAGGCCCCGGTTTGTGTGTTCATTCCTGGGGACACGGTCTGGTGGATTCCTTTAATTTAACACATTTTTTTTCCCTCCCATCAGTGGCAGTGGTTGGGATGGAAGTGATTTAATTGCCATATACCTTGATGAACGGCTAAATTGCACATTTGAGCTCCATTGGGAACAGTATGGTTCAATTAATCCATAATGAAAACGAAATAAGTTGGTTAATAAATAACCGGGCGGAGGAAGAGCCACAGTAATATATCTAATATGCAGGCAGTGAGTGACCCTTTTGTTTTTCCATACTTAAGCATGTATTGGTTAATTAAGGCTATATTTTTTTTAACAGGTTTTTCATTTGATTCTCAAATCAACAAGATGCTGCATCTTCTCCTGCTGTCAAATAATTTGATAATTAAATCTGGAGATGTAAAGAGAGTACAACGGCGTATTAGGGCCTTTGTATATGTACAATTTCTTTATAACCAATTAAACATGTCAACCAGCTTCTCCATTGCGAGTTTAGGATTCTGTCTTTGTTGCAGTAAATTATATTTTATTTTAATTTGTCTATGATAAGTATTTGTATACAGAATTACAGTAATATGACCTTGTAAAACAAATCTATTTCAGTATTATATATACATATTATGTATTAAACCCTGAATTATATGTCAAGGGTTTTTAAAAATGTGCAAATCAAAAATAACTATAATCACTGATAATATACTAATATAATTTTGGTGCCACTGATCAACATAGTAGAATACAGCGTTGAAACAATATTAGTATGTTGACAAAATCATCTGCTGTGTTGGGGCTTTCAATCAAATTGCATGATCTCATTCACACATGCACTTAAAGGTCGTTGACGGAAGATCTGAGGTTCAAAGTTCTGTCTTGACCTTGGAAACAACGGTTGACAAATCATGGTCATATTTTACTAGATGTTTTTTGTACATGTTGTAAATAAATGTGGCATCTTCGGTTGTGATAGTAACATAATTTCGCTCAAATTCACACACCGTATCCCCGCACTGCTCTGCTCATCAGATCATAAAACCTTTATCTTCTTTTACTGCTGTTTTACAGTTGCTGAAGTACAACTTGGAGAAGAAATCAAAGGAGCTGGTGAGGAAGGATCTTCCACTCGAACACAAACCGTTGACAAGAGGATCGGTGGGAGTGCGAGAAATTAAAAAGGAGGAGGATGAGGGAGCGGTGCTAAGGAGGGATGGGGTTCGGAAAAGGGAAGAGCTCATCAGGAGTAACAGATAGGGAGTGTGTGACACTTTGAACCGCCCGGCGCTGCAGAGGAAATATCTCTATTAAAATATTTTATAACTCGAGGCCTCGCTCGGTTTAACCTCCCATCACATCACAGGGCGGCTCAGCAGAACCAGAGGGAGTGGACGAGTCGCCGGCGTACTGCGGATCGGGGAGTGAGGGTGAGAGGGGGGGGGGCAAAGAATCTGATCGGCTTGATACAGACAATCAAACCGCAATGACAGTTCGAGGAGCGATAAAAAGCTCCGAGGCGTGAGCCCAGTTGATACCCTTCATCCCACCGGAGAAGACGGAGGCCGGCCGTGTACAACCACGACCCTCTCAATCACGCGACAGCTGTTTCCACTGTTCTGTTGGATGTCTTGACAAACTGCGCCTCGGCCTTTCGCCTCGTCGTGTGTAGGGGATGCTTCTAAACTGAGCAGCCCACACGGAGCATGCAGCTAGTTAGTTAAGCTTTAGAAAAAGACTAGTGGCAGGAAGGAGCAACTTCGATTCTTCTGTTCAAAGTAAAACTAGGAGAGGTGACTTCCTGCATACCAGGCGTCGACCCACCGTGACGTGACGTCAATTGTGTTTCGTGAGCCGCCATTTTGGAGACTCGGGCGTGGCATTTTTGGCCGGCGCCATCTTGGTTTTTTGAAACCAGATCGAGCCATTTTAAGAGGAACAGGGGGGATGGGCCTGACTGAGAGCTGGACGTCCACCTGCGACCATTGGACGGAACTAGCCGTCAATCACGCTGTATCAACGCCCTCAGTCCGTACGGTGTCTTTACTCTAAAAGAGACCATAATTTACAAAAATGAACATCATGCTGTATGGAAGAAGACATGCTGAGCCAAGTTAACCGCTGTGTATTTATTCATTGATTAATTATTCCAACACTTTCGGAGATAAACATATATATAATTGTGTTTTGTGCAGCGCTTCCACACATCTTTGTTAAAATGCTTGCTTGGGCTTTTGGCGATATCCCGATATCGATGCTAATCGTAACTTTTAAAAGATGCTATCATGTTAATAATACTACAATGCAATGTTATCGTGTTAATCAATCCAGCTCCTCCTTACTCATGATGGGAATCATAATGATGATAATGATCTACAATTGCTCTGATCATCATCGTCTCTTATTATTATCAATATTATTAATATATAGATATTTTATATATCATTTTTTATATATATATATTTTTTTCTCTCCATAGGAAGTGCTTATTTCCTTGTCCTTTTTTATTTATTCATATTTTTTACTCCGCCCTTTCCCCAGGAACAGAAACTGTCGCTGCAGAGCAGGTTGAAGGACAGCCACCTGAACCAGCTGGGGGAGGTGGAGAAACGATTCGGTGCTCTGTCCAGGCAGTGTGCCATGGTCAGGCAGGCCCACGAGAAACTAGAGCAAAATGGTAACGACTGAATGAATACATGGACACAAATGTATTGATTCAAATTCTTGACTTTGTTCTATATATTGGTTCCTTCCTGCCCTTATCTGCCACTAATTAACAGCAATATTAGAGCCTTGTAGTTCTGCCATAACTTTGTGTGACAGTGTTTTACCTTGTGTGCTCTGTACAGTGGATGAAGCCATGAGAATCAATAAGAAACTGACTTCTGCAAATGAAAAACACGAAGCAACCATTGTGTCACTGAGGAAGGTATGTGGAGAGAGTCCTGACTAAAATGATCCTAGTTCAGATGTTGTCCTCTGTTGTTCGACCTCATCATCAAACAACGTTTTGAGCAGAACCATGATGCCGTTTTGTTCATTTTAATCTGTTCCCATATCCACTGTTTAAAGCCGTCAGGCTCCCTCATCATTTTGCACTTTTTAAAATGTTTGAACGCGTCTCGTTTCCTCAGGAGTTGGCGGAAGCGAACAACAAGCTGATCAAAGCCAAGACGACGTCGGTCAGACGCGACGCGAGCCACGTTCACACGGGCAAAGAGCAGCACATAGAGAAACTGCAGCAGAAACTGAGCATGGTACGTGACCATCGGTGATTTAACACCGTTTTCAATAATATATATTCTACCACTAAAAAACTTGTTGTCATTATTTTCCTGCACTTCTCTCACTTGTTTAGGAAACTGAAATGAACAAGAAACTCGGGGAGGAGAATGTCGCTGTAAGAGCAGAGAAGCAGGTAAGTGAAAATAAAAAATTGGAAGGAAACCATGTGTGACGACGACCTGAACCTGTTCTGTGAGTGAGGCTGTTTCGAAGAAGGTTTTGCTTTTGGAAGAAAGGTATACTTCACTTTTTTATGACTATAAAGTACAAATGCAGTGAGCTGTATTGTTTGTGTGTTCAGGAGGTGATGAGGTCACTGCAGCAGAACCAGCAGCTGCTGCTGAGTCAGACGCAGACGGTGAACCGAGTAGAGCGGGAGCTGCAGACGCAACGAGAGCAGAACCAGGTCGGAGTTCCTCATCCTCTGTATCTGTATCGAGATAGATAAACTGGATCAGAACTGAAAACACAACCACTAACTAGAAAATGCAACAACTACAAAACAAACACATTAGAAAACACAATGACAACATTTGTGGTTCATGAAAATACAATAACAATAATCTTGTGTTTTCTTAAATATGTTAGTCTTGCGTTCAACTTGACGTTTATGTTTTGCAGCATGACAATAAGAGCTCAACAGCAGATGACAAACACAAGAAAAGAATAGAAACTTAAAGTGGAATCTTAATAAATCCTGAAAAATCTTTTTTTTTAACTTTTAAAAGTTTGATATTGAATTTGATACCAAAGCTTTCAAGTTGCCACATTCGGCTGCAATTATCGCTGATCAATAATAAAGGAGAGGAGTCGATCAAGCCATAGATACTGTACGCTCTGAAATTACATTGTAAATAATATCAACTATTACATTTAACAGAAAACATGGGAATTAAAATGCCTCCGTTGTCTTTTTAGTTCATTTGTATTTATTGATCTTCTTACCCAGTCTTCACATTCTAGAATCAGCCAGACTGAAACTGGAAATGTAGTGATTTCAGGTCTGGTGAGCTGTAACTGAAGGGCAAGTTTACATTTTTAGGGAAGTTCCGGGAAAAACAGGAACATTATAAACTCAGGAGAACAATTCGTATATTACATTTCTGAGATGGTTCATGAATTTTTATGCTGCGAGATAATAAAAAGAAAGCCCAATAGCTTCTAGGAGAACTTACTTGTAAACTTGTCCCCCTTTTTTTTTACTGTACTATCTTATCAGATTTCATATCATTTGTTAACTGATGTAAACAAATGTTTGTCAAAATGGATCTGATATGATAAAAAACATTCAGCACCGACAGTGTTTGGTCCCAAGTGGGAAAAATCCACAAGGATTTTTTTCAGGCTCCATTTAAACGATTACGGAGTGAATTTACACGAGGACGGGAGTAAATGACGGCCGTCGCTTCTTCTCCTCGTAAATATGACGAACGGGATGTTGTGCACGTCGCGACGTGTACATTGTGTGAATATGGTTCCAACTCGGCAACTGAATGACAGTGTGTGTGTTTATTCTCCCTTTACAGTTTATTATTCTCTCTCCTCCTTTTTTTTTAATTCACCCGTTCATTCATTAAATTATTAAAATCAGGATTAAAGTGTCACGAGCCGACTGATTTGTATTAGCACGGAGTCCCTCTCTCTCTCACTGCCCTGTTTAAGACCTTCTGTTCACGTTAAATAAACACATAAAAATTTAGTATTGCATTAAAAATCCTACGGGTGATTAATTTTAACTGCAGGCCCTTAAGCAGGAACACGAAGCGATGCGAGACAAAAGCAAGGCGGCGGAGGATAAGGCGGCCCGGCTGATGGAGAGCTGCGCCGCCGCCGAGACGAGCTGGGACAAAGAGGTAGACGAGACGATGAGGTGTCATAGTGTCAATTCTGTTCTTACTGATCTTACTAAACTCCGGAAAATGTCCTTAGTCCCGGGAGTTCATGTCTGAAAACAGCTTGTGTGTGTGTGTGTGTGTGTGTGTGTGTGTGTGTGTGTGTGTGTGTGTGTGTGTGTGTGTGTGTGTGTGTGTGTGTGTGTGTGTGTGTGTGTGTGTGTGTGTGTGTGTGTGTGTGTGTGTGTGTGTGTGTGTGTGTGTGTCAAACAGAAGAAAATGCTCCTGGATCGTATAGAGACGGAGCAGCGAGAACTTCAGGCAGCGAAAGACGCTCATGACGAGCTTCATCAGAAACATGCTGAACTGTCCTCACAGGCCGTAGTGCAGGCGCAGCACATGTTTGAATTAGAGGTAGAAACACACACACACACTGAAAAAAAACGTGTTTTCATCTCAAATAGAACCATGCATACAAAGACAAAGGTGTTTCAGTGACATTTAAACTCTTACTAGCATTATATGATTTAGTTTTTCAAAGGAGATTCCCTTATTGTGACAAATGATTTATTTAATATCAACACTCTCCAGGTCCTAAGACGATTTTTATGAGGCATTGTCTTCCTCGTTTTCTTTAGGAATCACTTGCTCCCTAATTTTAAAAAGACGTGTTGATCTGCCCCTAACGTGACTCCTTCAACTATTATTTATTTCAGTTTCATTTTGATTTCATTTTTTGTGTCTGTTGGTTGGTTTTCTTCCTGCGTGTACTTCGTCTCCGACTCTTCAGCTTTCCCAGTGTTACCTCGTGTTGCTGATTGTTACTTTTGAGTTCGGACTGCCTGTTTTTCTCCACACAGACGAGAACCAGCCGTCAGAGCCGCCTCCGTGTTTCAACCCAGCTCTTCCCTCCTGACGAACCCACCTCCAGCTCTGAGCTGCCGCAGCACTCGGCCTCCTCTCAGGCCCAAAACCCAGACCGTCCTGACGACACAGGAGCAACTGGAGGTCAGTCAGCCAAACATAAACACACAGCAGATAAAACATATTCAAGCTTTATATTTGACTCTATTCGTTGATACTGTAATTAAACAAGCAGCTGGAAGATATTTTAGTGTCTGAACATCTACATCATGTTCTCTTTCAGGAGAAGAAGCCTCCAACCACCATCTGCAGTCTGAATTAAAACAGCCCAGTAATTCTGGAACAACAGGCACTGGCACCAATATATTGAACGAGTGCATAAAGAATCCTTTTGTAGTTTCAGATTCAATTCGTACGGCCTCCTCTGTGTCTGATGATAATTTCCCGATAAGCAAAGGGAGCTGTGTGAGCGGCACTGAAGAAAAGAACGTAGTCGATGAAGAAGAAGGGAACACGGGGATGAGTGAGGAAAAACATGGAGGGGAGGATGATGATGAGGGACAAGAAAGGAACAACAGAAAAGAGGAGGAGGGGAACGCAGAGGAGCTCTGGAACGGAGGAGAAGACGCGAAAGAGGGAGGAAGAGCTGGAGAGAAGGGAGGAACGCCGACGAACCCAACAACGGGTTCGGCAGTCGGTCGAGAGGACACTCGGGGGTCGGCAGAGGACACCAGGAACCCCCAAACTGAAACGAGAGATAGAGCCGAGGGACGAGGGACAGACGGAGCAGAAACACAGATACCGGCCCAGACGACCACTGATTACACGGCGGAGAGGAGCAACACACTTCAGGTCGTTGACTTCGCGGACACTGAGCCACTGCTGGTCGTCTGCGAGCAGGACGCCGACTCCCGCCATGAGGACGAAGGACAGTTGCTCCGCAGCTTCGGTTCTGACGATGTGCTGCGTGTCGATCACAAGCCTAAATCTGCCACTCAAGTACAGAACCAAGTACATGAAACGTGTCGTATTCAAGCGAGTGAAGAATCAGTGAGAACATCGGTCGAAAAACCACAGAGTCAGGAGATGTCCGAGCTTCAGTCTCTGACGACTGAGGAAGACGATGCTGATTCTAGTGCGAAGGGCAAGTGTCAAGTGTCAAATGTGGACACAAAACATGAAAACTGTGACGGTGAGAGTGTCTGTGTGGACGTCACGATGGACTCTGGATGTGAGGAGACGTCTGGCAGTTGTCAGGACCAAATGAAAAATGACAAAACAGACGACGCAGGAGATCCAGAGACCAACAACAGGGAGACTGACGTGAACGTGTCCGTCGCTGCAACTGTATCCAGGTCCTCAGTCCTGCATCAGTTTGTTCAGGTATTACACGTGGAGCATTAAGGCCAAAACAAGAGTATTGTTGGGAGTGAAAATGGAAATTACATTCATTTGAGGTTGTCAACCAAAAAATCTGATTAGATTTAGAAGAATGCTTACAGTCATGCAGTCTCTTCAGGTGTAGTTCACAATCAGAATCAGAATCAGGTTTATCGCCAGGAAGGATCTTACACCAACGAGGAATTTGTTATGATGTGAAAGGTGCATAAACAATAAACAAACAGTGGCTATAATAATATATACAATGTAACCAACAGAGACATAAAGCGCGAGATGAGAAATGTGCAAAAAATATGAATAAATTAATAAATAAGTAGTCATGGCAATATTGGCTAAATCCTTTCAAACAAAATCAGGTTGCAAATCCTTAAGTTCAAGTATAGATAAGTTGCATTTATGTAGCTTAACTTGTCAAACTTCCTTTCACGTGTATAATGTTCTTACAGTCGCATATACCTGTATAATCAGTTTTTCTACAGTCGTATATATATATATATATATATATGTATATATATATATAGTCCGTGTTCTTACAGTCATATATATTCTATATTCTTACAGTCGTACATAAAATCGATGTTCTTTAAATTTTTTTGTCGTTGTCAGGGATCCGAGTCAAACACGAGTGTTTCCTGTGGACGCCTCCGAATTCCTCCAAGCAGAAAACCCACGTTCCCCAAAAGCAAACCCTGCAAAGGTGACGATCGTGCCTCCGTGATCCATACAGTTAAAAAAAAAATGATGATAGATGACTCTCTTTGTGCCCCCACTGGGAACCTCACTGTACATGTGCATTTCATACCCTCACTAACAAGCATTCGTTCTTTCCTTCTCGCCATCTCACCTCACTCCTCTCAAGTCCCCTTGGTGATCACCAAGACGTCGGCTCTGCTCAATCCCTCCGGCGTCTCCCGGACGCTGGGAGAGTGGAACGCTTCGGGAGACACGGTCAGTTACAGAACCCGTGGTGAAGTAAGAATCCACTCAGGACAATGTTCATATCCAGTAAGCTCCTCACACTCAACAGCTACAGGGAGCGGAGGCCATTGTAATCCCAACGTGGCAGAGGCGGAACAGCAACGGATGATTTATACCATGCGGTTATATTAATGAGTCCTAATTACATGATCTCAACTTTCAGCTATGTGGCGACTTTAATTCCAACCGTTGGAAGCTCACGTCCGAGGATATTTCATCTCATGAGGACTTGACGTTGTACAGCAGGAAACGATGTTTCACGTTAGAAACATGCGATCCGCCTCAAGAGGAAGCTAACGTTTCTCTATCAAATAATAAATGGGCTTTGGGGGTCATGTTTTAGTTCTGCAGCTCCGGAGCTTTATAATGTTAAAGAATGTGTCTTGAGTTGACCCCCGGGGGAAATTTGCGCTAAAGCTTTGCAAATGCGTCTTTTACGTCAAAATGACATTTTTTTTAACATTTTCCGAAAAATGCAGAAAAGCTGGTAATGTGAGAGGGAGCTAATATTCGCTCCACGCACAGAATACCGGAGAGTGATTTTGGAGGTGACGAAGCCTGACACATGTTGAGTGAGAGGACGAAGCCAGACAGACAACGAGAGAATGAACAACCGAACCCTAATGACGCCTGGGTACCTCTCCTCTGTCACTCACTCAGTCTCCGTCCATCCCCTCACCTTCTCTCCTCCTCTCTCACTTCATCATCCGTCTATCACTCACTCGCTCTCCCTCTCTCCCTCCTTTCTCGGGGGTATTTTCACTTTTCTGTCTCGCGCGCTCCCGTTCCCTCCTTTGTCACTATCACCGCAAACTGTCACTGTGCTTTATCAGATCCAGGTGCCGGCAATTGTGGGAGATAGACTGCAACGAGCAATCGCGTACGAGTAAACGGTGAAACAAATTGTCAGAGAAAGGTGGAAGCCTCGCTTTTTTTTTTTTAACAGCGGGAATGTCACACAGAGTTCAGCCTGGGCTCTGGAGACTTTCCCCTGGGCTGGATACTGTTACACATCATTGCCACTGGTTATTGTCGGCCACTGCATTTGTGTTTTTTTTTTTATCACATTCAATGTCCTTCTCAGCAGAAATGTTCAGTTTCCTCAGGAGGCGCCGAGGCCTGAGAAAGAAGGAAACACCTACTTGTTTCGCTGTAGATGTTCGTAGATGTTGATAGCTCACTACTTGGTGTTGTCTTCCGGTAGGAGCGGAGAGCTTCTCTGTCCATCACTTCTTTTCCGGTCCCTGTCTCCTTCAGCACAGTCAGTGGACTGTCATGGCCGACCACTCCAGGGTAAGTCCCCCCCCGTTCATACTTGTGCAGAAAGACTTTCTTTCCCTGTCAGTGAAAGCAGAACAACTCTTTGCCCCAAAATGGAAACTGTCTCTTTTTCCAAACTGGTCAAGAGTATTGCACATGATTCAACACCCTTGTCAAATAGAACCGGTTCTGACAGATGAGCCATGAGCAATAATCCATACTCAAGTCCTCCAGACATGTGTTTTTGTCAAAAATATTAAACAGAAATGACGAGTAGGTTACAAATGAAGGTGATTTTAGGAGCTCTATCATTGGAAGTCATAGTATAATTGTTGATGTTGGTCTCTCCTTGCTCCGGGTGTCTCGTAGCAGAGCTCCCACCTCTGGTGCAGGTCCAGTGTCTCACTCTGACTCGGAACCGTCCTGCTCTCAGGAGAGAGAAGAGCAGCAGGCGTCGTTCAGAGCTCAGATCTCCAAGATCGAGGAGTTCCTCAACACGGAGCGACTCCGTCTGCCCAAACGACGAAGAACTGACAACTGAACCGACAAAACTCCAAAAGTTGCTCATCATTATCAATGAGACCCCATGCTCAAAGCGTGATCGTCTTGGAATTCTGATGATTGTTTTCTGGCTTCTAAGTTCTGAACGATGTTTCTTTAATGATAAAAAAAAAGAAGAACAAAAACCTGCAGAAACAGAACTGAAGACATTGTTGGTGAGTCGGATGTCTGCGTATATACATCAGGAAACGACGGAGGAGAGTTTGTAGATGACACGCTCGACACATCTTGACCCCAGACATACAGATTCAAACAGAGTCATTACAGGTAAGACACCGTCAACTACTTGTCTGTACGTGTGAAAGAAGTTTCAGTTCAGAAGTTTCCGTCTGTAGACACAAATGAAAAACTAGTTGTAGTATAGCAGGTTTAGATGTTCTCAAAGATTTGACTTTGACTTTATATATGAATTCCTCTTTCCTTTCAGCTATATAGCTGCATAGATTATTAGCCTATTTAATGCCCGTTGGCATTACTGTTTATAAATAATTTTGTTCAGGACATTTTGTGTATTTGTTAATGAGCAGGGAACGAGGTTATTTTTTTATTCCCCTGGATGTTAATATATATTAACATACAGTGAATGTTTAACATACAGTGTACAGTGGATTATCCTATATAGAAAAAATAAAACGTGTAGTTTACATCTGGCTTTACTTGTCATTCAATAGTTTTACAAAGATCAATCCACCCCCCATTCACCGACCACATCAACAACATAACTTGGAACATTAAACCCGGCGAACAGAAGGAATTTATTGAAACAACAAAACATCTTAGTTACACTTGGTTTATTGGAATCATGTGTCCACAAAGCCAGATAAATAAAACTGTCTCTGTTGCCGTTTAAACAGGCGAGTAATTGTTAACAAGCGAATTAACATTAATTAGCTTCATGGGCCAATCAGGGTGGCATGTCTCAGAGGAACTCTTAATTGTGAAGCACCATGTTGTTTCTGCTGCTGCTGGTGAGGCAATTACAACTGTTCTGTTAACAGCGATTAACATAAATTAAGAGATAACAATTAGTGCAAAGCCCTTAACCCTAATTAACCAAAAAGAAAAATCAGGCGAACATACATTCCAATTAACACGTTCTAACAAGCGTCTCATTAACTTTATGTTCCCTGTGCGTACGACGGAGGAAACGGCCTCATGCGAGCATGAGGCAGGCGAACGCAGACGATCGGCTCCTCATTAGTTTGTCTACTACATGTTGTTTACTGTACATATCTAATGACTTTAAGATTCTGACAAAGGTTTTGAAGGTGGGGTTTGGTTGATTTAACATTTCTCACAGGCCGAGCTTCAGTAGAGGCACAAATAGACTTGATGAGGAAGTTTATGAACGAGGTGGGACGACAGTAACTATCTAGCGTGTCTCTAGTCCGACTCCTTGTGCAATGGACAGTTGCCCTGCAAAAGTTCAATGTCTAGTTTCAAGTCTTCTTACATACAGCGTTTTGTAAATTATTGTCTAATTTAGAGTGATATTAAAAACAATTACGCACTGTATGTGATTGACAGCTGGTCCGTCCAATCGGTTCACGGTTGCAGGTGTACGTGGCTGCGCACTCCAACCCCAACATGTCGCGGCCCCCTCGCCGTGACCCCTCTTAAGGATGGGTCCATATATATAGATAATGAATAATACATAGGTGGAATTTCACAATACCACTGTTAAGGATTGGGTGACCTTGATGTCTCTGGCCTGAGGTTCACCGCCCAGCCCCGGTGGTTGTCCTTTGCAGAGCTGACATATGTTCGAAGGTCTAAATTAAAAAATTGGCATCCTTTTTCTTGCCTGTTAGGAAAATAAACTTAATGGAAATGTTTTTTTTTGTAAAAGAAGATAGGGGAGTTTATGTCACCATCATCAGAGTGTATTTTCTAATAGATCCAAATCCGTCCCTATGGGTGGGCGGGGCTGGAGGGAGGGGTGGTGGTGGTGGTGGTGGTGGGGGGTCTTCTTATCCCTGGAGCTTTCACATACATTCTGCTCACGTACAAAAATTAACAGCGCACATTTTTGATGGTGGCACCAGGGTCTCCGCTTGGTCCGTCTTACTACACTTACTTGATAATGAATACGCCTGAATGTTAATGCGGCCATAAAGAAATCTGGAGCGTTTGAGTGGCTGTGCCCACCACTGGTGACCCTTATCCTTATCGGGAGGGAGGGGGGGGGGGGGAAGAGGCGTGGGAGGGCGGGAATATAAAAGATTTAATTTTAATACACTCGCCTATGCAAACACATTCACGTTTTAGTTTCTCTCACACATACAGTTTCTGTCTTTTCCACACACACACACACACACACACACGAGCAGAGCCTTGGGTTATGAAGTGCTGCCTTTTTGAAACAGTCAATTACCCTCTGGCGAGGGGAGGATACCTGCTGTTAATTACTGCTCAGTGTTTTATATGGAGAGTAAATAAAGGGACCGCTGACATTCACATTCCATCAGTGTGTCCCCCAGCACACGGTGTGTTGGTCGTGTGTGTTATTTGACGTTGAAATAACCCCTGGGAGGAACTGCAGGCAGCGCCATGGGAAGCAAAAGAATCACCGCAGACGTGACGTATTTTTACGTGCACGTCGTGATTCTGTACGACTGTCACCTCCTGGGTCACTTGGGAGTATTTTTTAATAAATCATCACAATGGGCTGAGATACAATCTACAGACACAAACAGACTGTTTTCAGACATGAACTGTGGAAAATGTCCAGATAATTGCGTACAGACATTTAAAAAAATTTGACGTATAGTATAGTCACTGGGTCCGGAAAATGAAGACATTGAGGAAGTGCCTGAAGCCTGTATTCTCTGGAGTGACCAGCAGAGGGCGACTCCGCTGCTTGTTTCTATAGAAGTCTATGAGAAAAATGACTCTTTCTCATAATTGATTTATAACGACAGTCAACATTTTCCCGAGGAGTTAAATGTTCAATCTCTAGTTTCGAGTCTTCTTCTTGTTTCTCATTTAGAGTCAAATAGACGATACGGCACCGTATGGATTGGGGCGTGGATACACTGGATTGACAGCTCGTACCGTCCAATGGGTGAAGGCCGCAGGTGTAGGTGGACGTACAGAGGATGAGATCGCGGTCAAGCCCCACCCCCCTGCTCCTTTCAATTATGGTTACTTCTGAAAAACACCCAAGATGGCGCTGGTCAAATGACTAAACCCAGTGGCTTGAAACTTCGCCGTGAATCTTCTGGAGATTTTTTACTGTCATATTCTCAAATAGGTAAACGGAGCAACTCCAGCTTATAGGACGATGCTCAGAATCATTTTCTGGAACTTTGATGAAACTGACTTTGCAGCCATGATTGAGACACAGTACATCCACACAAACACACACCACGGCCGCTCAACCTCCAGCCTTTACAGTACAACGTGGGCCACAAGACAAATCCTTTTTTGTCCTAGTTTGTTCGTTAACCCGGCGGTAAGTCGTGGAACACAAACGCACACTTAGGATTTGTGAACACACACCCAGGGAGCCGCTCCGGAGATTCAAGCTGCCGACCCTTTCGGTCTCGAAGCCCACATCTCTCACCTCCGGGGCCATGGCTGCCCCGCCCCCCCCGTCCCACCCCCCAGAAGTTTGAATCCAATCCTGATTTATTGGCCCGTTTTATTGAAATTCTCTACATGAGAAAAGGAGGAAAGCAATATATTTGCCAATCCTCCGGCTAAATGGGTCCTCGCCACTAAACCCCTGTTGAACGTCCCGGGGTTACGGGGGCCATGTTTTGTCATATTATACCCTCTTTGCCTCGAAAGCCATCACAGTAAATCTGGCCCGGGAAGTCGTATTAAAGCGGAGCGGCGGATAGCGGGGACGTCTGCTGAGTGCAATCCTGGCACTCGGAGTGTACTCTGCAGTCCTGGACTGAAGAAGTGCAGCTGCTCCTTTGGCCCAGTAAAAATACTTAAATGAGCAGATTATTATGGAGGAGAGGGGGATTCTGCTCCTCCTAACTCACCTCGTACTGTAGTACAGTGCAGGGTTTGACTGAGATATCACATATCACGTTTCGGTCGCCCAAACTCGATAGTTAGTCCTCATCCTCTGCATCGGTTTCTCATTTCTCCTCTTTAAATTCAATGGCAGATCTTTATTAAGTTAAATCTATCTACACTACAGGTATCGATATGTTTCCCAGGGACCTGTAGATTTACTCTGGGTCTAATTCGTGCATGTACTGTATATTTTTTAAGATTCATTTAAAATGTGTCCGTTCGAAACATTAAAAAGAGCTCTGGACTTTTACTTAACATTAACTTCCTGCAGCCGATAGAATGTGCGGTTGTCATTTCACCTGGAAAAATCCACAGTGGAAGGATAAAAACTGCAAAGAAATTGGAAAATCAGTTATCACATAATCTGCGCATCATAAAACATCCATATGTGACAGGCATATCGACAGGAAACAAGGGGGGGGGGGGTTTAGACTGGACACACTTTACCATATGAGCCCATTTTTGACCCGCAAGACTCATTTTTTAAAAAAAAGTCAGATTCAATTGAAGCTTTGTCGTACGTCATCGGTCCGGCGATGTACAGGAAGAGGAGCGATTAGATGCTCCGGTCCGGCCAAGACATGGCGGATGAACAGAAAGCACGGCGGCTGGTCGATGTTGCATCCTCCTCCGCCTCCTTACGCGGCTGACGAAATGTCGCCGCCACACACGGTCGAGTTGGTGCGTTTTCTCCCGCGATGGCATTGCAAAAGCAAACAAACTTGGATTCCTCTCTTTGATTCCTGTGTCGGTAGCCAGACGGGGTCCGAAGAGGCCGACGGGCTCGTACGGTGTGAGCAGTCGCGTCGTGGTTTGGCGTGAGCGCGTAAATCGCGGCGCCTCTTAAGGTGTCGGGGAGTGATGTTCGCAGACTGCACGCACAGTGTTGTGTGGTGCGGTCCGCACCATTAAACAAACAAAAAATCAATTCACAGAGCCAGGGCTGTGTAGAAAAAAACAAGTTTATTTTCCGGTGCACACGGAAGCGACAGCTAGCGGACCGGGAGGAAATGTTTGCTGAATTTTACAAAAAGTGTAATGGATTTAAAATCCTTTACTGCCCCTTTAACAGTCTATACCTGAGTAGAATTTAAAAAGGGAAATACAAAAGAAAGTGTATATCTAAACTAAAACCTCGCAGTGTTTACTGTTTTTTTCTTTGTTGAACATGGCATTTCTTTATTTGAAATATCACTCTGCCGTTTGTCTTTGGTGGTTTGTATCTCTGTACGTTTTTACTGTGGTGAAACCTCACAACGCTGATAAATAACAGGCTTCACCTCTCCGTAGCGCGGCTTAGCATGACTGACTGCGCCCTCCGGTCTCTCTGAGAGTGTGTCCTCCGCTGTGAATCACTTGTGTTCAACACACACACACACACATCTGCACGCACACACACACACACACACACACACACACACACACACACACACACACACACACAGTGCAAGCGCGCGCACCCTCCTCTCGTCTTTCACCCACGTGGAAAAGAGCCGAGCGGAGAAGATAATCTCTGAAATCGTGGCCCCGCTGTCAAAGGTCGGCAGAGTTGAAAGGTCGCCCTGTGCATCATTTACAGGCTCTTAAATAGGCCCAGACCTTGTGCTCCGACCAACTCTCGCTTTTTTTTTCTTTTTTTTTTGTTCTCAAGCAGTTATCAGCGTCTACGAGTTATGAATTATCGTGCCAGACTCCTGCGGCTCTGCGTATTGAGAGATCAGAGTAACGGTGCAGGAGAAAGGGAGCATTGTAGAAAGAAGAAGAAGATATAGGGGAGAGACGGAAAGAAAACAAACACAAGCGAAAAGAAGGAGATACAGGCCAGTGGTTATCAAAGTGGGGTCTTGTGACCCCGAAGATTCCAGTTTGTCTCCTGCTCGATAGTATTTCAGCATAAATACTGTACATACATTTTCCTTTGATCTTTAAAGCTACAGTGTGTAATATTTCACACAGAAATGGAATATATTGTCCAAAACTATGTGTTCATATATGTATAATCACAACTCTGAATGAGTTAAATATAGTTCCATGAGGTGGACCCGACCTCCGTGTTGCACAAAACAGTTCCAGAATATGTCGCGTTGAATTTTCAGATGCTGTCAGAAACCGGAAATGGAATAAGCAGTGCAGTGCGCCGCCATAAAGTGTCCCCAGTCGGTCGCTCAGTTGGTTGCGGTTTGCAACTTTACCACCAGATGCCGCCAGAAAATTACAAAAATTGCTTTAAGACCTCGACTAAATATGATAAACAACTAATTTTTCTTTGCCAACTAAAAATATAAACAGAAGATGGATGTGAATGGTTGCGCCCACAATAATTTTTTACCACAACTGAAAACTGCAGTTTTGGAATTTTCTCTCACACTCAAATCTGTGCAAATATATTTTGGCAAACATAATTGTTGCAACAGCAACTGAGTGTTAAAGACATTTTGGGGTCATCAAATTCAAAAGAAATTCCCTCCAATTGGCTCATGAGTCACTTTTTTCGCACTTTTTGTGTCCGTTTAAACACAACAATGGAACAATCCCAAGTCGTATTTCATAACGTCAGTATTCATATCAGTACATATCCGGACATGCCGTCCGATGGGCGTGACTGCAGCAACACATCTGGCCGTCTTGGCTTCGAAGGTGAGAAGTCAAATGTCTTTGGGAATTCTTTTGGCCGTAGATTTATGGCACCTGCACACTGTTACTGTTACTCACTCGTTCGCTCTCCATTCTGAAAACACTTGAGCCTCCTTACATTTCCAAGGTGAAAGTCGTGAGCTGATAAGGAAGTAGACATTGTTACTTCAGGCCTTCCTGTACTGACGCCTCCCGCAACGCTTATGAATTCGCTGCTGAAAATGTAATCAGTGACTTGATGATGTGATGGTTGAGATTAGAGGTTGATCAGCTCTTCATCAGCATTCGGGGAAACTAAATGTACTTTGGATGCTTATACGCACGAATGAGGCAAATGAACCCAATTCGCCCGTCCTTCGCCCGCCGAGGTGCCCGCACCTAAAGGCAGATCCTAAACAGTTGCCAACCTGTTTGTCTTGGCCATTGTCCAAGTCACTTTAAGTGGTTGGCACAAAGACGTTAAGGGAAAAATGTGTTCTTCCTTTTGAGGCACATGAAGACAACACGGGAGACACTGGCTGCCAGTAATCTTCTTCAGTGGGATCCAACGACATGAATCTCTCTTCTCCCCGTCGTCTCCTAAATGAGTAAGATGTCATGTCAAGTGGAAAAGGAAAATTGTGGCTTTTGCAAGTTTTCTCTTTGACTGACCTCAGCAGCTGGAAACTAACCCTACATTAGATGCTCCGCGGATGTTTTCAGGCTGTTAGAATAAGTTTTTTTTAAAAAGACGTAATCTGGGGCAACTCGAGAGCTGAATAGTTGGGATGCGTAAGTTTTGAGCAGCAGCAGGTCCCTAGTTCGACTCCCACCTTGCTATCATCTCCTTCAGTGTATCTATCTGAAAGAAGAAAGACAAAAATGAAAAAACAGTAAAGGATGAAGTTCAGAAAGGATGAAATGAAGTGAGAGCTGCTCCGTGGACTGCGACGGAGCTATCCTCCACGGAGGACCACCGTGGCGGCAGACATACGTTTCTGATTTCCTGGGAAGGCTTTAACTTCTTATGGGTACATGGTCCTCCCACAGACCAACACTCACTGATGCCTATATATCTACTGGTGTGTGTGTGTGTGTGTGTGTGTGCGTGTGCGTGCGCGCTCATGCACTCCACCCCACAAGATGAAGCCATTTTGTTATTGATGGAGTCGGGGGGCCTAAATCCCGGGGTCCGGGTCACACAGACACAGACACACTCACTTGCACACACTTCGACTCCAGGAGGTGTTGGTATGCGAGCCCCTCCCTCGGTGGGTTGCATGATGGACAACTCCTTTTCACTCCGGGGGATCCCATAGACCTGTCGCGACCATTATCTCTTTGTCTTTCCAGCCGTCTCTCTTGTCTCTCGAACCCAACTTTTGCCTTTTGTGAGTCGACGTTGGTTTTCCAGAATTTGAACAGTGAGAAGCTTCACATTCCATCATCTCGCATGTGAACGGCTCTCCTAAATCACGCCACCAGGAACGACCTGCCAAGCTCCGTTATGCTACAAATGTATTCAGTTACCGGCTTTGACAGGGAGGAGATTGGAGGCCTCTCGGCGCTTAACAACGCTGTTGTGTACTTTTTTTTCGTATTGGCGGCGGAGCCGCAGCTTGAACTCGTAGATAAAGGGGCCGCTGCGTTTGACCTTGTTTTCTTAGATTTTGTTTCAAATGGATCGGGCCTTTGAGGCCAAGACGGTACACACACACGCACGCACGCACGCGCGCGGTGTCGTGTAACGTGTGATTTGTGTTCATGAATGTGAACACATGCACGTCGAGCGTAGCGGCGGTGTTACCGAAGTTCAGTGGAACCAGCCACGCTTAGGACTTCAAAGCAGGAAGAGGAGACTGTGGAGGTGAATCTGTTCAAACCTGTGAAGTCCTGAGACAAAAAGAAAAGGGGCTCATATACTCTAGCTCTTGTTTAAATGTGGCACAGTGTCTCTACCCAGTCAGTTCATGTATGGGAACATACTGCAACCGATTGCACAGATGCACATCCATGTTTGAATGCCGTCCATGGGCGGGACAAGCTGGTGACGCAAATAGGAACTCCTCCGTTGACCAGACGCCTCATTTCAGCTCG
>NC_061521.1:24390000-24450000 GCF_022379125.1 Scophthalmus maximus | reverse complement strand
AAATTGGAGATGAACCTGCTGGCTGGAGGCGATGGTGCAACATGAAACCTGCTGTCCAGCAGGCGACAGAGGGGTTAAGATGCTTCAAGTCTGGCAGTTGTTTGGATTAACCAGGATTATTCAGGCAGCATAAATCTGGTTGGGACAAGGAAGAGGCGCAGTTCTTTTATGAGATCAAACCTTTTCCTGTGGCGTAAACCAACAGATTTCAAAGTGACGACAGGCCAAGAGCGCTGCTTTTATTTGGTGTTCTCTTGTGAAACGCCGTGGGCTGACCAGCCGCTGAACCTCGGCCCGTCCTCCGCTCTCGGATCTGTTTCAGCGCGTTCCCCTCGCTCTGGCTGCCAGCGGCGCCGTCCGCCTCGCTCCGACTCCCCGCCGGACGCTTTGTTGTGCCGCTCGGCCGAGCGACTCCGACCCTGGCTCGTTATGAGCAGGCGACTAGGACGAGATGGAGACGGAGGCTCGCATCACTGGAGTCAAGTTACTGCACCGTGGCAAGGTGGAGGAGAACCCGGCTCCTTTCATCACGCGTGTGAATGTTTGCAGGAGATATTCCGCACGCTCTTTTAGCATTTCGAGCATTTTTAGGGCTTTTTTTGTTTTTGTTTTGTTTCTACAAATTAAATCCGTGTTAAGGGTACATGGACCATATTTATACTGCGCTTTTTTTCTAGTCTTATTAATCGCTCAAAGGGCTTTATAGTACAGTACAGTACAAGTCACATTCACCAATTCATACAGGCAATTTTAGGGTTGAAGGGCAGGAGCTGGACAGACGTGTAGGACTGTTTGGCCTTGGCGGAGGTGTGCGCTCTTTTGTGGGACATCACAGTTACAGGATGATTCAGATTTATTCATACAACCTCACTGTTATTTTAATAGTTGCGCTAATCGGCAATCAGTTTCTATCAGTAGAAACAATGAACTCCATTTGAGATTCTAATGCTGAGGCACTACTTTTTAATGGAGAGACTTCGAAATCATCTGGTGACATTACTCGCCTCCATCAGTTGATTGTAAATAGTATCACAATACATATACTTTATATGTAATTATATATTTATAATCGTGCCTACAAGGGCCTGACACGTTGACACAGCTGAGAGCTGGATTTCTTTCTGTCTTTCTCTCTTTCGTCATCTTAAAAAAACCTAAAAATACGGGTCAAGTGTTGATGTTTGTTCTCCTATTTATAACCTTTGTTTTACCAGCAGAACGTCCTTATCAGATAACTGTCAATTCTGCCTTTGTGTGTTTACAATGTACCATTTTTTTTCCCCCATCACAGTATCTGCACTTCCTCTGAACAGGACCTGCGCAAAGGGCCCGACACGACCCCCAAGTTTCCCCCCACGGTTGAAAGGTGGAATGAATGTTATCGTCTTCAAAAATAGTGACACGAGGACCCGAAGTCCTCCGCGGGCCAGATTCTCGTTTTAATTGATGGACGGTAAGGTAACTATATTTGACTCATTCAAAAGTTGACGAAGAAACATCGGTTCTTTGTTGCAGGTGATTTACACATGTGTGAACACACAGTTATGGACAATATGGTTCAATTTCTGTGAATAAGTTCTTCTAAATATTTACACACTGCAGCTTTAAATTCATTACCTTCCCCCAGAAACGTGACCCTGAAGGAGCCCATATTGTAGAAAGTCAGATCTCCTGCCCTGCAGTCCATTTTCATATTTATTCCTAATATTATCACACAGCGGGAATATATGAATGATTCACCGCCGACAGTTCCTGCAGGAGCAAGGAGTTATTTCAAGCCATAACTCTTCTTTTTCCTCGTGTATTTATGTTCTCTTTTTGTGTGTTATGATAGTTGTTTCAGGATCGTCTGAATACCAGTGCGAGTTCAGCGGAGGCGTCGCCCGGTGGTGCCACGCTCTCACTCCGACCGAGCCCTGAACCGAGTCCGGGTCAGTCCGGTCCACCACCTGTGTTAGTGGGCGTCGTCTCTTTCGGAGGTCGGTGGGTTGTTTTTTTTGTTGTTGTTTTTTTTACATTAAAACCCCATTTTCCTTGTTTTCTCTGTGGGACCAGTGCGTAACCTCTCCTCACCCTCACTCCCCGTGCCGCTAACCTGTGACTCGTCAAACCGGAGTCGGAGTCTCTCAACGGAAATGTGAATGTGCAAAAACATGCAAAGTGTCCGTCCACCTTTTTTCTTTTTTTTTTTTTTTAAAAGTTGTTGCTGATTCAGTTTTCGTACCACTGCCTCTGTCTGGACGTGTCGGTCGGGTTGTAAATGTGTCACTCTCTCTCTTCCCTCTGGGAATTAAGACACGAAACAAGATGAGAGATTTCACGCTTTGTGCGAATTCTATCCTTCCGTTATATGCAAATGTCACCTCTGTTACGGTACAATGGGAAGGTGTGGAAGGGAGTCTGAGGTCCAGACATTTCCCTGGACCTCTCGGGAGGGGCTGTATGTGAGGACGCGTCCGCAAATCTTTCCTGCAGGTCCCCAAGCAAAATTTCCAGGAAATGTCCATTTCAGCAGTACAACACAGCAGGAACATATCTGGAAAATAAGGTGGTGGAGTAGTGGGTGCCGTACCCAAGCGCCACCCCCTCGCCTGAATGTTCCTGAAATGTTCCCGTTGGTGTGAACGCGTCTCGCTCTGACAATCTCCTGCTGCGCTCGTCGCATGTGAACGGCAAAACTCATTTTCCAGAGTTTGTGTCGGGGAACATCTTCTGAGGGACGTGTATTCACCTCCAAGTCTTCAAAATAATAAACCCAAGAGGAACTGATGTCTGCTCCTCATACTATCTACGAGTTCTATTGGCATGCTTGATTAACAAAAACTATCATAAAACTTTTTCTTTTCCCAGGATGTTTGGTCAAAACAAAACTAAACTAAAAACAAAAAGATCTCTTTGTTGCGATATCATTAACCAGCTGTATGAAGAAGAACTCATCCTTCTGCCTTCATATCAGCTCAGAGGGAGGATCCAGGGGTCACGTGCACACACACACACACACACACACACACGTCTGTAGGAGAGCAGGGAGGAACCAAATACAACCTGCTGAAACAAAAGAGGGCTTCACACACATACACATACACACACAACCACAGATATTATATATTGTGGCACAAACCACACCTGGTTGAACATAAATACATACACACTCATACAGGAATTCCTGAGTGCAAGATTGACGTCTTAAAAAATGTGTACACAAATGCACTTCAAACGTTTCTGGAAACAAAAGAATGTTCTCTAATCAGTCTTTGAGTTTTGAAAATATCTGCTGAGTTGCATTTTAAATGTGGCGGCGATGAAGTCACCACCTTAACACGAGTCTGCCGAATATGGAAGACCAAAAATAATATCATTTCCCGGGGTCACTGGGATCTCTGTGTGTCTAGAGGAAGCACATGGGAGTTCGGTGGACGAGGAGTTTTCATTTGAAGATAATTTGTTGTTCGCGGAGCAGGAATGCGTTCCCATTGGCCGCGGGGGCCATCCATCTTGAGAGAGCATATTGGTTGTTGGGTCAGATGCCGGAGCAGCGCTCCTCTGGGACGACGGGCTCCCGTGTGTCATTGTCTCCTTGTTATGTAGATATATCTGTCTTATGTCTTATGCTGCCCACGAAGAGAAATAAGGAAAAGAAAAGAGACGTGATTTGGTCCCCGTGTGTTGGGGCCGTCCACCCCGGTGCTGCTGGCTTGTTTCTCCTCAGGACTCCCGCCCGAGTCCTATCAGGGATCACACGGCTTATCATGATGGATCAGTTGTACATTTATCAGCACAACGCAGAACAAAAGGCGCAAATGTGTCTTTTGTGTTCCAACAGTCAACCCCGCCCAAAGTGAGAGGTTCCAGTGTCTCCTCGGTCACAACTTGGCTTTCCCTTGATCCGACTTTCAGATCTCATGTTCCTGGTGTGAGGACACATCAACATGGCTACTTTTGAAGTCTTACGTGTATCTCAAAACACTTTCAACTTTTTAAAGCAGCGACTATTATCATCTTTTGCCACAAAGAGCTCCACAGTGAGATATCATCAGAGGACTCAGAAAAGGCTTTGATTTATTACACACCAGAGAGGTTCTATTTCACCCCTGTCTGTTGGCTAGCTGGCTGGTTGATTGGCTAGTTGGTTGGTTGGCTGGTTGGTTGGATAGTTGGCTAGTTAGTTGGCTGGTTGGCTAGTTGGCTGGTTGGCTGGCTGGTTGGTTGGCTAGTTAGTTGGCTGGCTGGCTGGTTGGTTAGTTGGCTGGTTGGCTGGCTAGTTGGTTGGATAGTTGGCTGGTTGCTTGACTGGCTGGCTGGTTGGCTGGTTATTTAGTTGGCTGGTTGGTTGGCTGGTTGGTTAGTTGTCTGGTTGGCTGGCTAGTTGGTTGGATAGTTGGCTGGTCGGTTAGTTGGCTGGTTGGCCCGCTAGTTGGTTGGATAGTTGGCTGGTTGCTTGACTGGCTGGCTGGTTGGCTGGTTGGTTATTTAGTTGGCTGGTTGGCTGGCTGGCTGGCTGGCTGGCTGGCTGGCTGGCTGGTTGGCTGGCTGGTTGGTTGGCTGGCTGGTTGGCTGGTTGGTTGGCTGGCTGGTTGGTTGGTTGGTTGGCTGGCTGGTTGGTTGGCTGGCTGGTTGGTTGGCTGGTTGGTTGGCTGGCTGGTTGGTTGGCTGGCTGGCTGGTTGGCTGGGTGTTTGGTTGGTTGGCTGGGTGGGTTATGCACTCTACTGAGTGACATTCTAATTTCTTTCCATCTGTCATGTCAGAGTCTATTATTCAGTGTCCTTGTAGCTGTGGTTTATCAAGCGCTTTCACTATAAAGTGCTGCTGCTACTGGAAATGAGGCTGATGAGAATGAACAGAAACAGTATTGTGGATTAACAGGACAGTGGAAATGTTCAGATGTGTTCTCCTCGTGTCCTGTTTTAGTGCTCGTATAAGACGATCAGCTGACAAACACAGACGTCACAGTAAGTCCTCATCTCGGAGAGAGAGTTTTTGTCGACTCAGTTGCGTCGGTCAGCAGGTCGTCCGAGACGCCGACCAACTGACGCCATGTACGTACTACATCCACTCGCATGTTTCGTACAGTAAATGGTGCTGAGAGGAAAAGAATGTCAGGTCATGTGAGCTCGCACTTCATCACGGCAACATCCTTTTTATTCCCCGCATGTCGGCAACGACGGACACAACATAAGTCATGTGGACGAGTTAAACAGCGAGTGTGTGTGTGTGTGTGTGTGTGTGTGTGCGTGTGCGTGTGAGTGTGAGAAAGTCTTATTTCCAGGACTGTCGTTGATCTCACTGATTCCTCTGTTCATGACAAACACTTTTAACACCCGCTCCACCTCCCTCCCTCGCTCGTCCTCTCCTCCTACTAACCTCTCTCTCTCTCTCTCTCCCTCTCCCTCTCTCTCTCCCTCTCCCTCTCTCTCCCTCTCTCGCTCCTCGTGGAGCTGAAGAGTTGAATCGTGGGTCAGCAGTTCTTTTGTGCCGAGAGCAAGACTAGATTTCCAGATGGTGAAGTCACCTTCTATCTCTGCTCGTCAATTCAACACAGATACACCCCAAACTGGAATACACACTCACACACCATATACAGCACAGTGAGAAAATGCAAATACAACACACACACACACACGCTGCTTCTGTGTACTTGTACTTGTCCTGCGAACAAATTGAGACGTGTCAGGACTTTAATTGGTTCCAGGGGGAAGAGAAGCGCTGAGTGGACACTTCCGTTAAGACGGGGAAAACCCACTTAAACTGGGACACTTAAATGCATCGCTGTGTGTGTGTGTGTGTGTGTGTGTGTGTGTGGGTGTGTGTGTGTGTGTGTGTGGCAGTTTGCCAGAGTCGTTGTCCAGTAGTTGAACATCCTTTTATCTTAAATGGGAAGAGAAAGGAACCCTCATGGCCTCTGGAAAAATTACAAATGTGTCCCAAAAATGAAGAAGACGATGATTTGCTTCGAGGAGCGAGTTGACACTTAATAATGCCGAAGAATGAAATGTTTCCAGCTGTTATTCGACCAAACAGCTGTTTCCCTCTCAGGCTGGTTCCCTCTCCGTCGACGTTCTTCATCCAGAAGTCTTTTACATGACAAGGAAATCATTTTGATTCTGTAGATGGATACTGGGTGCGTGCGTGTGGCGTGTGGCGTGTGGCGTGTGTGTGTGTGTGTGTGTGTGTGTGTGTGTGTGTGTGTGTGTGTGTGTGTGTGTGTGTGTGTGTGTGTGTGTGTGTGTGTGTGTGTGTGTGTGTGTGTGTGTGTGTGTGTGTGTGTGTGTGTGTGTGTGTGTGTGTTTGTTGCCATGGCCACAAGAGTCGGTAAAACCAGGAGCATCAGTCAGCGACAGAGAGAGAGAGAGAGAGATAACCTTAAAAAGGCCTGTACAGTCTGGAGTCGTAGATCAGAGGCAGTGGTGGATTCAAGGACGACACACACACACACACACACAGAGTTTGTTTTGACATGACTTCAGCTGCAGTTCATCCAATGGAATTGACTCACAGGAAACAATACAAAAAAGTAAAGTGCAGTAAAATAAAAAAATGAATGAACTGCAATTTGTGACATTTTTCCATTTTTCTTGTCTTATGAATCAAAGCTCTTTGCACGACAGGTCAAAGAGTCAGTAAATATCACAACTTTCCCCTCGGACGAGCACGAAAACATTGTTTTGTTATATTTTGACCTTTAATTCAAAGAAACTCTTTTCTTCTTTCATGTGTTTTTTTTGTTTATGTGCAAATTGAAAATATATATATATTTTTTTTTTAAAGAAGAAAGTGGATGAAAATGTGTTGCTTCATTTTTCAACAAGAAGAAGTTTAATCTCCCTCCTGTCTGAAGTTGCTCCTGGTCATTTAGAAAGTGGTTGTTTCTGAGGCAGATGATGAGGCTTCAACAGTTGCCTTGATTGACAGGTGTCCATCCCATCGTGACATCAGCCAGTGGTCGTTTTAAAACCTTGTGTTTAGAATTTTGACCGGCGCCATCTTGTTTTTGTTTGTTTTTTTAAAGCTGAAGTGACCATATTTGGAGTAGCAGGGGGCGTGGCCTGGACATTCACCTATACACCTGCGACCTGCACCTATTGGACCGGACGGTGCTAGCTACTGTAGTAATGTGCAAAGTGAACATCGTGCTGTGTTGAAGAAGACTTGGAACTAGAGATGGAACCATAAAATGTTTTCTGACGTTATAAATCACGTGAGAAGTAGAGTCACTTTCTCATAGAGTCGCCCCCTGCTGGTGAGTACACAGAAGACAGGCTTCAGGCACTATACTACGTCTATTTTCATATACAGTCTATGGTCCTAAAAAAATTTTTTAAAGTTAGCCTGAAGCCAGAAAGATGATGTCATCGTTCTCCTCAGTTGGTCAGTCTGGTTCTATATTCATTCAGATAATACACGAATTTATGATTCTGACAAATTGGGTTGTTTTCATCCACGCACCAGGCTGATATAAAGAATAATGTTATTTATAATTCACAATGTGGAAACTGAAACTAAATTAAATATGTGCGTGTGCTTTAAATAAAAAAAAAATAAGTTATGTAAACATAAGCAGCATGAATCCCTTGAGTCATGTTTTAAGAAATTAATTTGGAGACATTCTGAAATACCGTGTTACATCTTTCTGTAGCAGAGTGAAGATTCTTCATCATCACGCCTGTCCTCCTCCTCCTCCTCCTCCTCTTCATATTCTCTCCCCTGTGTGTCTTTTACATCATGTTAAATTATGGCTGCGGGGCCGTGGACGGGTCCGGACGGAGCCGGAGTCCGACCCGCAGCACGAGGACACGAGCACGAGGACACGGGCACGAGGACACGAGCACGCGGGTCGACGGGTTCCAACAGGGAAGTACGAACGAGAATTCTTTTATTGTTTTTTATTCTTATTTTCATTCTTATTTTATTGTAACGACTGAAATTCACGTGGGAACGAAAGTTTTCAGACGAAGCAAAAATAATATTAATATCTATATATGTAAGAAATAAGGCATCAGTCGAAATGGACCTCAGGATTATTAAAAGCGTTGCGAGGTTTGTTTTTCTTTTTAGAGGAAATGGACGATTATTTATTACACGATTGATCATAATTAACTTTTAGAAATAGTCTCGGCCCAAATGAAAATATAAGGAGGCAAAAAACAGATTCGATTTTTTTTTTTTATTGTCGGCTGTTTTTTTGGGTTTTTTTCAAGATGATTTGAATATGATCTGTGTGGATGTGAATCATATATTTATTCTAAGACCGGACAGAGATAATAACACAAAGTGACACGGAACATTTATCATCACAATAACGAACAGAGGAGAGAGAGACCAATAAATTGTGTCTGTGGTCATAATAATTATTAAAATAATTCACACTAAATAAATATATTGTCTCACGGTTCAAAAATACAGAACTGAAAGTGAAAATCTGAATGACGTCTTCATTTATGTTCGAACGTGTCCCGAGAGTTTCACGATTGAGAGTCTCTGAGTTTGATGGAGACGAATCTTAAAATGTCTTCCATCGGTTATGGTTGTTTATTTTTCATGAAATTTGAATTTTAAAAGAGGGGGAAATACAATGTCATCATTTCCTTTTGAGCAGTCAGACACGCGAGGCCTCAACCCGCGGCTCCGTCGACTCATTTATTATCACCGAGAATTAAATCTTTCTTTTAAAAGAATCTCACCATCAATAATTACAGTAAATATAGAATCAAACGGGGGCTGCAGCGCGTTCGATTTAATATTTCTCATTGGAAACGGATTCCTGCGCGAGGCCTGTGCATGTGAAGCTTCCTGATTTCAAATCAATAATAAATAAAATAAATTGACCTGCGTTATGAGGTAACACAGAAGTTATTATATCATATATCATCTATCACAGAGAGCATCTCAGCGTCTCAACGTTAAAAACATTTACAGGGGTAAAATCTTATTGATCAATAAAATCTATATTTCATGATGATCCGTTCTGTTTTTTTTTCTTGTTTGATTTTTGTTCTGTTTTTTTTTTTTTTGTTTTTTACAACATTAGCTAGAATGTGACATTACAATATTTTTTTTGTTTTTGTTTGAGTCACTGCAGGTCAGAATTTGGATTTTGTGTATGTGTGTGTGTGTGTGTTTGTGTGTGTGTGTGTATGTGTGCGTGTGTGTGTGTGCGTGTGTGTATGTGTGCGTGTGTGTGTGTGTATGTGTGCGTGTGTGTGTGTGTGTTTGTGTGTGTGCGCACTGCTCAGACATACAGTAAGTGTATGAAGTCAGAGGGCTCCTGTCCCTCATCACCTCCTGACTCCACCCCCTAACCCTCCTCACACACACACACACACACACACACACACAGGGGCTACTCCCCCTCCTCCTCCTCCTCCTCCTCCTCCTCCTCCTCCTCACTCCTCCACTCTGTCTCATTCACAGAGAAGCTGTGAGCTCAGACCTCTCTCCTCCCTGAACAGGCTCCATCTCTCTGAGAGCGACTCTCTTCCTCTGACGGACGCTGACGATCACAGCTGATCACCGCCCGTCGTCCTTCCTCATTTCTTCTTCTGCAGCTGCTGCTGAGAGACGTTCACTGTCGCTGTGGCTTTTTCCGAGACTGCCGGACTTAAGGGGTTTTTCCACAGTGTCGTAAACTGTCGGCTGAAGAGCAACGACCGAGTCCAAGAAGAGAAGAAGAACTTTCCTCGCGGCGAGGGGACAGACTTTTCCAGACGCTCCAGGATTCAGAGGCTGGTGGGACGGGAGGCAGATTTCAAAAATTGCCTACCTCCTTCCTCTCCCCTGGACCGCCATGGGTTCAGACGTGCGCGACCTGAACTCCCTGCTGCCCCCGGTGCCGGCGGGGCCCAGCCCCGGCTGCCCGGCGCTGCCAGTCAGCACGGCCCCCCAGTGGGCCCCCGTCCTGGACTTCCACACCGCCGCCTCCCCTTACTCCTCACTGGCCGCGCCGCACACCTCCCTGGGCTCGCACTCCTTCATCAAGCAGGAGCCCACGTGGGGGGCCACGGGCGACCCCCACGTGCACGATGCCGACCCCCACTGCGGCCTGAGCGCCTTCACCGTTCACTTCTCGGGCCAGTTCACGGGCACGGGCGCCTGCAGGTACGGGACGGCGTTCGGGGCGCCGCCGCCGCCGCCGTCCGCCACCCAGCCGCCGCCCGTGGCCGCCGTGGCGGGGCCACACCACCACCAGCCCCCCGGCAGGATGTTCAGCAACCCGCCGTACCTGACCAACTGCATGGACACGCAGCAGGCGGCCCGCAACCAGACAGGTAGAGTGTGCGCGCGTGTGTGTGTGTGTGTGTGTGTGTGTTTACGTGTGTTCTTGTCACCTACAGAGTGTTATCAGTTATGACACGAGACGTTTGGTGCAGATTCATGTCACACATCTTTAAATCGGCACAAATTTGACCCGTTTTCCGTCGCCGTATGTCGGTTTGCACGAAGACGTGTCAGTCATATCACATCTGTATTAAGGTCATGACCTTAGACCTTGGCCCTCGTGTCGACACGCTGACTTCTCGCTTGTGCCGCAGAATATTCGACTCACAGATCTGAATCCTTCAGATCTTTTCCCGGTTCGCAGGTCGTTAAAAGACAAACGTCACGTACTGAAGAACTCCTGTTTTGTGTAGTTGGATGATTGTATATATTCACGGGACGGTCGGCGTCTGCCGGACGGTAACGGAACACGTTCCCTCGCCACCGGTCGCGTTCAGTTCAGTTCACGAAATGACGAAACAGCTGTGGAAGTAAGAGGAGTTCAAGTCTTATTCGTTCTGATCTCTGGATGTTTTGACGCACACGTGTGAACGGCGATGAATCCCCCGAGGAGCCTCGTGTCACGAACGATTTCATATTTAAGGGGAAGGTGTGAGAAATGTCGCGTGTGACATCACACGTAACTGATGTCAACAATAAAAGGTTCCTGGGTCAGTTTGACGACAACAAATATCTGTGCAACTTCTCTCTTCATGAATCATATTTATTTATTTATTATAAAAGGCATATTCATTTTCTTTAGTTTTATTCGTTATGCTTGTGGTGTGTGTGTTTTTAGAATGCTCATGTTCAGATATTCAAACCACAGGTTTTTCCCGTATAGAATTAAAATATTTAATTTTTCTCATCATCCTGGAACTACACATTTATATCCTATTAATTTTCATACTTCATGACGAAACTCTTCTTTTATATTTTAATAGTAAAAGGAGAAAGTTGACTCTATGAAAACAAAGGAACTAAACACTAAAACCAGACTTACAGTATTAACTTTAGGCAAATTTGATATTTTTCACATTTGGAAGTCGTGATCATTTTCTTCAGCGTGCGACGAAATAAATTCCTGCAGATTGTGAATAAAATGCACGAGTGATGTGATGTACGACACAAAGTTAAAGCATTCAAATGATCTTCTTCTTCTTCTTTTTTAAATGCAGCTTTAATTAAAAGAAAAAGTCATTTGCGTTAATTTACGAGTTGAACCTATATTTTAATTTTGCCTGTTAAAGCATAGATTTAATTATATATACATATACAAAATAATGACAAAGTATTACATACACATCCATATAATATTACGTGTGTGTTACATACACACAGTGAACCTTGTGTGGGAGTGAATGATGCTTTTAAATAAATCTGTTGCATTGCTTCCTATTTGTCTCTTTAAAACTAAATTCGTTCAAATTGAATTCCGTTCGAAGTGAAACTTCCTCTTTTTAATTCATCATCGTCACATCTGCAGCGTCACTAAATACTCGGACTCCTTCAGAACCACACGATGTGTTTAAGGACAAATCCAAACCAAACCGTCGGAACCCGCTCTGGGTCGATCATCACATCTAATTCCTGATCCGGATCCTGATCCTGATCCTGATCCTGATCCTGATCCGGATCCGTCGCTGTCGTCAAGATAATGAATCCCCCCAGTGGTCGGTCAACGGATTAATTAGTAATAACATGCTTATCAAGCAGATAATTTAGGAATAACATTATAATGAAAGAGAGCCGAGCTGACCTCTGACCTGTGTTATCTCCCCCCCTCCCCTGCCGTGGCTGGACGAGCACAGACAAACAAACTAACAGCAGGACTCGGGTCAGACACAGTGGAGATGATACCAGAACAACACAGGGTCACACACACGCACACACACGCACACACACGCACACGTCAACGTGAATTTCATGTTTCAGCTCTTTCAGATTTGGTGTGAGCAGAGGCCCGGCAGCCACGGAACAACTCAGGACAAGAGTTGTGGGTGCAGATTTTCAGAGAGCGATCACGTTTTTATTTTGTTCCAACGGTTAAATATCTTCTAGAGGTCAAAGAGTTTATCAGTGAACAGTCGAACGTCACAGGATTTCGTTTGATCAAATCACCATTTTTTAAGTATATTAATCTGTTACTCTACTATTTTTTTTAAAAACTTTTTAAAGCTGTAAATTGTTTTATACTCGCTCACATCGGCTCAGATGTTTAAAGACGACGCTTCACGTGAAAACATAAAAGACAACGAGAGTTTCTCCAAATGTCAGGATGGACCGTAACATTAATTAGAGACGGAGGGGGGGGGGGGTTCCCTTATTTTGAAATGATGCGGTAGAAATTTGGTTCTTGGATATTTCAACGGAAGTTTGACTGAAGTTCGTGACAGTTAGAGAGAAAAAAAAGAAAATCTCGGGGGAATTTCCAGACTCGCAGCTTTTCCAGTTGAGTTGACCCGTCCGCTTGTCACCTCAGTGCTGGACTTCAAGGCAACACACACACACACACACACACACAGAGGGGGGAGGGGGGGTGCTCGGTGGTCAGACAGGGGTGAGTAGGAGATAAATGGAGAAGTTTAATGAGGTTTTTTTTTTCTTTCTCTTGTCCCTCCTCCCTCCCTCTCCTCTCACCCACCGACCGATTCACCGAGGAAAGTCAGTGAAAGTGTTGCATTGTAATTAATGAAGCGTGTGTGTGTGTGTGTGTGTGTGTGTGTGTGTGTGTGTGTGTGTTGTCAGTGCGTCGGGGTGATTTATGAGAGTGTGTTTGTGCCCTTTAGGTCAGCCAAAGTCATGAGTCAGGTCTGGGGTGCCAGGCACAGATCTAGTGTGTGTGTGTGTGTGTGTGTGTGTGTGTGTGTGTGTGTGTGTGTGTGTGTGTGTGTGTGTGTGTGTGTGTGTGTGTGTGTGTGTGTGTGTGTGTGTGTGTGTGTGTGTGTGTGTGTGTGTGTGTGTGTGTGTGTGTGTGTGTGTGTGTGTGTGTGTGTGTGTGGACTTATTTACCTGATGGGTACAAAAAGCGTTTCCCCAGTCATTACATTTTAAGGTGAAGTCATGTTTTCAGGTGTGTCTGTGTTTGTGTGCGTGTGTGTGTACCATCTTGTGTGTGTGTTTGTGTGTACGTGTGTGTGTGTGTGTGTACGTGTGTGTGTGTTTATGAACAATACAGAACTGATTTCTGTTCTCTCTCTCTTTTGTTCTGCTTCTTCTTTTTTTTTTTTTTCAATTTCTAAGGTAGATAAATCCCAAACATCTATAGATGCATCACACACGTGACAGAGACGAGGGTCATGGCAACATTTGATTAGAAATAAAGAGAAAATAATTGGAATAAAAATTGTAGTTTGTCAGACGAATTAGATCTCAGTTTCATAGAAAATGAATGTGTGTGTGTAATATCAGTTCCCCTGCTCACTGTACGTGTGAAGCCAAACTGCAGCTCATTCTTCAGATTCTCTGTGGAGAGACGCAAAAACCTTTCTTGTGACTTTATTGGGACCCGACCAGCAAATACCGCAAATGTAATTTCACATATTCGACCACATTTCTGTAGTGACTTGATTTTGTGTCAAACATCTGTCCTCATCAAAAGCAAATTAGCTTTGGAAAGTAATGACGGGCGTTACACTGTTTGCAAGACGGAGGCGTAAGAATCTAATTTGATCCATTATCATCAGGTTAATGCCCCTTTTCACAGAAAAATGAAAATATCATCATTGTGTCTTTGCAGCCATGTGATGTGTCTGTTCTATTCAAGACTTTCTGTGTGTGTGTGTGTGCGTTGCAGGCTACAGCGCGTTCGACGGCGCCGGCAATTACGGACACACTCCAACGCACCACGGCTCGCAGTTCTCCAACCACTCGTTCAAACACGAAGACGCTTTGACTCAGCAGAACTCGATGGGTGAGTGAGTGTGTGTGTTATGAAATGATATGGTCTTTTTGTCCCGTGTGTGTGTGTGTGTGTGTGTGTGTGTGTGTGTGTGTGTGTGTGTGTTTGTGTGTGTGTGTGTGTGTGTGTGTGTGTGTGTGTGTGTGTGTGTGTGTGTGTGTGTGTGTGTGTGTGTGTGTGTGTGTGTGTGTGTGTGTGTGTGTGTGTGTGTGTGTGTGTGTGTGTGTGTGTGTGTGTGTGTGTGTGTCATCTAAGAGAATTTCACTCTCAGCTATTTGTCTCTTTGTTGTCCAAAGGCAGAAGCTGCAGAAGAAGTGGGGGTTGACATTTCCAAGCTTATCTATTTAAAATATATATATATATATATATATATATTTCCAATATCCACCTTTCTTTAGAGAAAGTGTTTTCACGTGTGCGTGCACAGCTGCGTGTGCGTGGCAGCTCCGTGGCCCTCACCCAGGGACGGTCTTGTCCCTTCATTCTGACGTCTCCGCGGTGACCTCGCCTGTCGGAGGTGTAAATCACCCACATCCTGACTCACCAACTCCCTCGTCTCCTCCTCCTCCTCCTCCTCCTCGCATCCCTCCTTTCATCCGCCCACCTATTCTTTTTTAATCCCTCCCCGTGCAGAGCATTGTTATTGGTCGATATGTAGATGTGTGTGTTTTTGTGAAGCCGCCGCTGTAAATTTAGGCCCGTTTTGTTTTGGGAGCTAACTTTTTTTGGGAGAGAATTGGAGCTGAGAGGGAAAAACATTTTTTGGGGGGGGGGGATGTTTGAGAAATCGTCGAGGGAGCCATTGGCCGCGCTGCCGGGGGAACCTGGGAGATCGGGAACACGAAGCGAAGGCTCTTATATTTGTAGGGGGAGAAGTGGAAGGGGAGGGCGAGAGTTTAAAGGAGATGAGCTATGGAGGAGGTTTAAATTATCTCCTCCGAGGGAGTTGGCCAATGAGTTTACCTTCATCTGCAGACTTTTATAGGAGCGCGTGGACGTACAAATGCATCCGCACGTATATATTTTATAGCGCGCGCGTGTGTGTGTGTGTGTGTGTGTGTCCATTCCCAGTAGGTGAGCAGCAGTATCCCGTACCCCCTCCGGTTTATGGATGCCACACACCGTCAGACAGCTGCACGGGCAGCCAGGCCCTGCTGCTGAGGAACCCTTACAACAGGTAACACACACACACACACACACACACGCACATTAATATCTAATTTTATAACAAACAAACAGAAACAACTGAAGCTGGGGGGCGGGGGGGGGGGGTCCATTGTCGATTGTGTGTTGTGGAGCGGCGGTGGTTCAGGATGCGGTTGTTGGGAACAGGATGTTCACCTTCAGGACAGGTCTGTCTGCCGCTGCCACTTCCTCCTTTCTGACTTCGTCCTCCTTCCTCTGGTGCTGTCGGTCGCAGTGAGCAGTTTGCACGTAGTTCTCTTTCCCCCCGCTCCGGTTCGGAGGCTCTCATATTCTGACGCCAGTTGGTTAATTCGTCGTCCAACGGCAGGACGTCACCTGACACTGGGAGGATTTGAGAAAATAATGAGAAAAATATTTTGGGGAGTAGTTAGTGCTGCCGCTCGCCGCCGACAGAACTTAAAAATAATCATCATTGTCTTACTGTTTTTGTTCATGTAACAATAACTGTGAATTCTGGCTTTGGATCAATTCCACTCGTTATTGCAGCGGAACTCCACGTTTACCATCGTTTACAGCCTCTGATGAATTACTGTGCATCGCCACAACGTTCACGTATTAATAATCCAGACTGTCACAGTTGCCGCAATCAAATCTCCAAATATTTCTCACCTGTCAAAAACGAGTTTTATTCTAAATATGTGAAAATCAAGAGCAATGAGCGGAGGCCGAGGTCAAACGCTCCACAGCGACGTCAGACACCCGTGATTCTGTGATCCGCTCTCGTACAGCAGATGAAGAACGACTGGAAAACTGAGCTTCACAAACATTTTTCCACTCGACAAGGTTCAGGTCTGCGAGGGAGCGGAAAGAAACCACAGCTATGATTCTTCTTCTTCTTCTTCTTCTTCTGGGGGGGGGTCACCGAGCAGCTCCGCTCCCGTCACCGACGTGAGGTCCTGATGAGAGTTATGTAAAGTGTGAAGATCTTCTTCACCGCAGACGTTTGGACTCGTTACAGTCGGAAAAACTCTGGTTTGGACTTTACCAACAACATCGACCGTGGCGATGTTTTCTGTGAGGGAAAAAATGAAATAGACAAAACACGATGTCCTATTTTTTCAGCATTATGCTCCATAAAGTTCTGTCTACCTGTGGACAATGGGCGTCCTCGATTTAAACACAAGTAAAAATCAATTCCTAAAACGACGGGTAACCAGTGCGAGGAGGCGATAATATGTGGAATGTGCTCGTAGTTTCGAGTTCTTGCCAGAACCGAGTAGCTGCTGTGTTTTTTTAAAACTAATTCAAGTGGTTGGTTGATTTCTCAGGAGACGCTCGGCGAACGGCGAGTCGCATTAAAATTCCACGTGGCCGCAGACAAAAGCACCAATGAGAGTTGGCGTGTCATTGAACGAGCGGAACGATCTGATTGGCTGATTTCGTGATATTTGCTAAAAAAAAAAAAGTGTCTCACGATCAAGAATTGCTCCCAAACGTCCGCTGCAGACTGCAGAGGGTAAAGACACAAGGTCAGCTCCGCCTCCAGCTCCGCCTCCAGCTCAGCGCCCGTCTACCTGACGTCTCACTTCCCTCGTTCGTCGTGCAGGAGTCCTCTCATCCCCTACGTCAAAGACAGACTAGTCCCACCGTCACCGTGATGGTACAGTCATTGCAAACTTCTCCTGGGTGGCTCTTAGACTCAAATCGCTCAGCTGACTCCCCTTGTCTTTAAAAAAAATTGTTCTGTCTGCCAACCGCCAACCACCAGGAGCCACTGCACAAGCTCCGCCCCCATGTCTGCCAGTTCACTGCCACCTGCGCGCACCTTTCACAGACGTATTGATGGATCTCACGCGGTCGTCCGTACGCCCCCTCGCCTGTGCGCTCTTCCCCCAAACTGTTTTCTTGTTGTGACGTTTCCAAAGTGAAACATTCCTCACATGCCGCCGCCGCCGCTTTTGTTTCCCGTGGACGGAGGGGCCGAAGGAATCCAGTGTAAAATGCTGCAGCGGGCAGATGCAGTACGAGCGTTTCAGTGTGTGTGTGTGTGTGTGTGTGTGTGTGTGTGTGTGTGTGTGTGTGTGTGTGTGTGTGTGTGTGTGTGTGTGTGTGTGTGTGTGTGTGTGTGTGTGTGTGTGTGTGTGTGTGTGTGTGTGTGTGTGTGTGTGTGTGTGTGTGTGTGTGTGTGTGTGTGTGAGAGAGACATGAGAGATATGAGGGGAGGACACACTGGCTGTCGTCTCAGTCTCAGTCTGAGGGTCTTTTTGGTCATAAACATAACTGATATCTGCTCAGTACTCGCGCGCACACACACACACACACACATACACGGCGCTGGGAATGCTCATACGAGTTGTCTAATCTCGCAGCCTGGTACCAACAGGACTGTATTTACTCTACAGGCCGTCAGCTCGGCCTGCTGGAACAACATGAAATGAAAACACGCTCAAGTCTTATTATTAGAGAGAGAGAGACTGTGTGTGTGTGTCTCTCACCCACACACACACACACACACACACACACACACACACACTCACACACACACTAGGTCTTATCGTAGTAAGAAACCGTATGAAAGTATGTGGAGTGGAGAAACAGCCACACGATGTTCGTGAAACTTCCGACGTAAACCCAAATTGTATTTCTTAATTTTTTTATTTATTTCATGTATCTATATATATATATATATATATATATATATATATATTTAAAAAGTTGCTCATTCAGACATTATTTGAAGTACAGATACAAATAAGCTGTTTTCAGACATGATCTCTGGGAAAGAAATGTCCAGGACCCAATTTTTCCGGAACATTTTTGCCGATCACTCGTGAAGAACGCGGCAGGAGACAATCCGGGTCCGACCCGTTCACACCAACAGGAAAATTCTGTGGCGTCTGGGTCGAGCATGCAGGAGGCGGGACATGACGATACTTCAGATGTGGAGAGCAGTGTTGGGTTCTTTTGCAGTCATCGATGTTTTGGAAAATGTCCGTCGCAACATTTCCGGACCTTTGTGTTGTCACATACTTCAAGCAGACTTGACGATTAGACTGTTTGCCAGTGGTAGATAGACGTGTTTGTTAAAATACATCATGCAAAAGCAGTGGCTCTCCAAGATTTCTGACGGTGTAAATTATTGGTTCGTGCCAATTCAAAAATCATCCTGGTGACTGAGAGTTAATTAGCCAGAATAACGGAGAGATTTCTTTCGGTCACACGTGATGGCGTTGATTCATGATTCTTGAATGACTGTTAGTGGAATATCTGGAAGGAGCCATGAGCCCTTGTTCCGTCATTCATGGAATCCCAGACAATTAATTCCACGAGGCATCTTTTTGAATTTTTTGCTCTTGTGCCACCAGGTTGGCTTCTACTGGCAACTATCGGATGGATTGTCGTCAAAATTTCGTAGGCACATTCGCCGTCTGGTCGCCCAGGAGATGACTTGTGACATCTTTGTGGAGACTCCAGAACAAATGTCCTATGTGATACTTTATGACCAAATAACCCGCGGAACAAACGGCATCGTCTTTTTCTTTTGACGTGTGTCTGCGGTTCGTGAAGTTAGTATTTTCGTTCCGCCCCTCGCGCTAAACCTCCCGGTTTCCTTCTTCTGTTTAGTCCAAAGAGATCACGGTTCACCTGCTGTGGATCAGAGGGGTTTTACCAAGACAGATCCGCTCGACGGCAGAAGATTAGGGACGAAGCAGACGCTTATTTATTCTGAGAAATGTCACGGATGGGTCATTTAAATCTTATCGTTCTATCGTTCCGACGATATTTCAGCAGAAAGAGAAGCACTTGTGCTCGGCTGGGCCCCCCCCCTCGGGCTCTACTGTAAAGTAAGAGCGGCAGGGTACCAGGCACCACATCCACCCCCGTCCAGACCGCTGCGAGCCTGCAGGTGGTGTGATGGAGGGGCTGCGGTGTCAGGGGGTGAGGGCTATAAATCCACAGAGAGTGTGTGTGTGTGTGTGTGTGTGTGCGCGTGCGTGCGTGCGTGCGTGCGTGCGTGCGTGCGTGTGTGTGTGTGTGTGTAGCAGCAGTGTATTTAATCACACGGCAGGTATGATTAATGATTGTGGAGTCTGCTGTGTTTAATGAAAGATGGCTGTTATGGGAGAATGTAGCTTTTCGTGGTGTCTGTCTCAGGCACATTCTTTAAGATTTGCACGTGTGTGTGTGTGTGCGCGTGTGTGCGTGTGCGTGCGCGTGCGTGTGTGTGTGTCCGTGTGTGTGTGTCCGTGTGCGTGCGTGCGTGTGTGTGTGTGTCCGTGTGTGTGCGTGTGTGTGTGTGTGCGTGTGCAACGCAGCAGCTCCACGCAAACGGACGCCGGCGCTCGACGCTGCTCTGGTAAATGACCGTCCAGTCGTCCACGGCACCAGCTCACGTCGCCTCTCTTCTTCTTCTACGTTTCCTCCACAGCGGAGACAATTTATATCAAATGAGCTCTCAGTTGGAGTGTGTCGCATGGAGCCCTGTCAATACACTGGCGTCCACCGTGAAGAGGTAGGAAACTCAACCCACATCCGACGCTCCCTTTGAACAGTCAGTCAGTCAGTCAGTCAGTCAGTCAGTCAGTCAGTCAGTCAGTCAGTCAGTCAGTCAGTGTGACGTTCATGGTGTGTGAGACGGTGGGGAAGCAATGGCCGCCCTGAACAATAACTTTGGTTCTCCATCCAATGATTTCAATTTCTCGCAGCGCAGCAGTCGTGTGTCGGCGGGTCCTCGGTGAGGTCAGAGGTCACAACTGTTGTCAAAGCTATTCCCTTTTTGCAGGTAGCCAGGTGTTGTGGTCATCCTTCAGCTCACCGCATGTTTTCTGCTTAAACTGGATGTTTTTGATTTATTTTATTATTATTTATTTAATTTATGATTCTATGAAATATGTAAGGGAGAGCATCATGTGAATCCAAATCTGAGCAACGATTAATCCAACTGTTGGATGCTTTTTAAAATCGAATCGTAAAACCTACTGGTCTTTTAAAATTTATTTTTAAAAACAATTTTTAAATAAACAATTTGATAAAAAAAATTCCAAAAGAAAAAAGTAATTCTTTATTTATGTGATCCAAAAAGTCTAAAAAACTCTTGACAAACATTTGCGTTACTAGAAGCACACAAACCACGTTGCTAATCACTCAGAGTCAAACAGTAAATATAATATGCAAAGAATAATACGTCAACAGAAATAAATAAAAGATCAGATTCTAATGTGAATTTATGAATCCGTGGGCCGTAGAGTGAACGAAGCTCTTCCAAAAAAGTCCCCCAGAGGTTGTAAAAGTGCCAAAAAGAAAACCAAGAACTTTAAATTTGTCCTCTGTGTGTCGAGCATATTCACCAATCTGTCAATCATGTGGGAGGGAATGTTAAAGTGACACTGGCACCAGACACAAGGTCATGAAGATGCCAAAAAATGATCGTGAGTCATCCACTGGGGACCGAGAATATATCCTGGGAAGTCTGACAAGTACGTGTTGTAACATTTACTTTGGACCAAAATGAGAATTAAATCCAAATCGTGTCCAACTTTTACATCTTAATTCTCCGCATGATGCTGGAGGGTATTGGGTACCGCCTCTTTCAAGTCCAATCACCTGATCGGGCCACATACAGGAACATTCCCGTACATCTCATTCTCACTGTAAAATAGAAACAGAGACACTTTTCAAACCTCAGTCAGCGCCAGCGTCCGCTGTCCGGACGGAGTTAAACCCTCTGTGCGGTGCCGGGTCACCGCGACCTGCCTGGCAACGAGCAGGTCAAACAACAAATACTTTCCATACTCCGAGCCAACGGACGTCGGTCACAGTTAAAAAATGTCCGATTGAGACTCGGATGGACGCGGACGATCGGGGGGAGAAAGGCAGCAATGTCCGTTCTTACTTGGCTGTGAAGACGTACGCGTGTGTGGTTGGATGCAAGCGTCTGCGAATGTGTTTAAATGAGTGAGTTCTTTTCGTTTCAACGGCGTCTGGCTGTGCTGGTGTTTCTCTGTGCGTCTCTCTCTCTCTCTCTCTCTCTCTCTCTCTCTCTCGGGAGGAGGGAGGAGGAGGAGGAGGAGGACGGAGTCAGCAGGGAGATAAAGAGGGAGCGGGGAGGCGAGGAAGAGGAAGTGTAGGGGAGTTTAACCCGGAGAGGAAGAGCGAGATAGGCCCATTCCAAGTCTTCAACGCTGGACGTCACATCACCACATTATGTTGTAACGCCTTCATTTGTAGCTGCAACTCTATGCTTGGCAGTGTTGCAACAGATCAGCAAGGAACATTTTTTTTAACCGTACTATGAATTGTGGGTAATTCCCCTCAAGTTTTGCAGACTTTTGCAGGGAAATGCGCTTGTGTTGTTTTCTGGCCTAAAGTGAGATGTGTCATCGCAGCCGGTTAGCTTAGCGTAGCGTAAATACTGACGACCGCTCGTCTGAAGTTTTCAAAGAAAAATCCAGTTGCCAGCAAATTGAAATAAAAAATTAACACTTTATACTTTGTTTGTTCATCACATACAAAAACTGTAAGTGTAAATATGATAAGCTGTGGTTTTATATGGACAGAGCGAAGTTAGCGGTTTCTTGTTCCCAGTCCTATTTGCGCGACACAAGCTAACTAGCTGCTATCTGTAGCCTTACATTAAACAGCCATAACAGTGATATCATTCCTCACATTTAACTCTCAGCAAGAGAGTGATGAAGCTTATTAACCAAACAGTTTTTTTAATTCATCACATATAGTTGTTGTAGTATCTTATTTTATAATCGCCGTGTTGACTTAAGTTCGCTAGTCTAGTTAGCCTAAGGTTAGCTAGTCAAGTCTAGTTATTGCACTGCAAGTTCACCAAAGTCTTTGTATAAAAACCTTTGTTTTGATGGAAATGAAGCTCAGTCACAACAAAATGATGTAAATATGGAATTTAGATTCATCAACACAAACTGCTGCTCTCTGCTAAAAACGTGTTCCCAGTTGCTGTGGCGTGTTCGCTGAACCACAAACATTTAGACTCCTGAACTACACTGAGGAGATTGTCTGTTGGATGGAGATAAAGGAGTCCCTGCGTCCTGACTTTTATATAAGTAATATTTAAATACATTTATAAAATGATAAAGGAGCATTCAGTCTAATTCACAAGGTGAATACCGCTGACGTGGCCTTGGCGTCTCTCCTCCTGCACGTGGGGAAAAAACGGGAGGCGGACAAAGAAGCACCTCATTGCCGCCGGGCCGTTTAGCTGAGCGCTCCCACTGCCGCAGCGCAGGACATGCAAAAGTTTTTGGTTGGACGGGCTGAAATATGACATGTCAAAGACAGGAGCTTTTTGTTTCCCCGTGTTATCATAAGCAGATACGGGAGGCAGCGCCGGCAGCTGCGTCGCACAGAGAAGGTTTTGTCCTGCTCTCAGAGTCGGAGTGAAAAACACGAAGAGCTATTTGTGTCATTCATTGTGCTGTACATCTATTGTAATGATACAGTGATTACTTTATTATTAATGAATATTTTTAACATTTTAGTTTCTACTCAACTTTCGGTTTCAGCTTCTCAAAGATTAGTTGAAAGTACATTTTTAAGTTTCGTAAATCTAATATTTTTGCATTTTTTTGCAATGAAAAAGAAGCACTTTGAATATTTCACTTTGGGCTCTGGGAACTTGTGATTGACATTTTGCACATTAATTTGGCACAATAACTTTTAGATTTTCATTTTGTACAAGCAGAGACATCCAGGGTTCAGCTTGATATACGGAGATCTGGCAAAAGAAAGAATGAAAATCTATTGTAAATCCTCCACACGAGCCACATCTCCACAGTGAGTCTGCAAAGTCTGTGTTTTGCATCACGGGTCGAATATGACACGTGAAGATGTTTGAGTAACGACGTCTCCCCGTCCTCACTGTACCAGCTGGTCACGCGCCGCATATATATCCGCCAATGTTTGTTACAATGTATGAATTTACGGCTCGGTAATCTTGCTCTTCCACCCAATTTCTGGGCAAAATTCTTTGAAATGAATAGTTGTGTCCCCTTGAACATTTGATCCACTGCACAGCGTTGATTTTTCTCACGGTCAAGTGGAGGAACTTGTTTAACTGACTGAGTAAATCACCATTGTCATTTGTCTCTCTCTCTCTTTGTGTCGGCAGCCACGCAACAGGCTACGACAGCGACCCCAACACGCCCATGGTGTACAGCTGCAGCACGCAGTACCGCATACACACACACGGAGTCTTCAGGGGCTTACAGGTAGGCACCTGAACTACACGCTCCGTTCCACTGACTTCCTGGTTCACTGTCGAGAGGCCCGTCGCGAGGTCGCGCCGACCTTCTGTCTGCACGTGCTGCTGTTGGCGCACATGGGCAGCGCCAGGACCGGGACGTACACATGCACGTCCGAACATCCATGTAACAATCACTGGAGGAAAAACGAGTTAAAATAACAAATAGGATTTGCTTTTTAAATATATTTTTAATGAGTGGGCTGAAAGAGATGAGCGCTGCAGAGGCTGATACAAGAACCAGGCTACGTGAAGAGGAAACGCTGACATGTAGCAGAGCAGAGATTTGGAAACACACACACACACACACACACACACACACACACACACACACAAACATGTGTGTCTACAAGGGAACACACACAAATATGTTAGATACACACATACACCAAGATTCTTTTAAAGGCAGCCCTTAAGGCCAAGAGGAATCTTTTTCCACAAATCCATTAGCAGTGGAGAAACACACACACGCACACACACACACACACACACACACACACACACACACACACGCACGAACACACACTGGGGGTTACACTGGGTAAAGAAACAGTTTCCATACAAGGATCCCGTATGTTAATAAATCATTAGATTTTAATTATTGTCTGTCAGCAGCTCTGGACGACAGGGTGCAGAGATTCTCCAGACCTTCTCCAAAGTCCACAGCAGGACTTCTGGAGATTTGTCTTTCTTCTCTTTTTTTTGGGGGGGGGGGGGGGGGGCTGCTCCATTATTCACCCTGCGTCTTGTCTTTCCTATGCCCCTCCACCCCCCCAAAAATCGGACAAATGAACTGAATGAAACACATGTAAGAGGTCTGGCTCGGCGCAAAACAATGAAAACAATCCTCACTCTTGTGCTCTTTTAAAGTTTAATTTAAGAGCTGCTAAGATGTCAGATGACAGCCCCCATTTTTATTAAAGGGGTTACACTTACAGTTCACAGCTGCGGAATATTACTCGCCATTGATATTAGTTAATGGCCAGCAAGTCCCCATGTAATCACGATTACTGAATGACATACAATCATATAAAATATGTTGATCTCTCATTAAATTTACCAGCAAACCCTCAGGATTTTTCTGCTGACAGGTGAATAAGAAAACTCAAATATGGAGCCTCACAATGTAAATAAAGGATCACATAAAATTACAATAATATACGCCATAGAATAATCACTGCATTAGCGAGCTCAGCAATGCGCTGCTATATTTTTACGCGGCCACCATAAGTGGTCCCTCCTCCTCCATCAATAGATGCTAACTGTGCTAATTACAACAGTCTGTCTTGCCGTTGTGCTAAAGAGAGGAAACGAAGAGCAGATGGCGGTGGGCGGGCGCGGTGACATAAATTCAGAGGTAGAGTGGTAAAGAAGTGGAAACATCTGAAAAGAAGAGAAGATGGAGAGATATGAGGAAGCACAAGGGAAACCCTGAAAGGTCTTTCTGCAGGGTGGACAAATGTAGAAATAGGAGAAATATAGGTCATGGAATGGATTTCAAAAATAAGAACATTAGAAAAGAAAGAGAAACTAAAATAGAAAAATCAAGAATTTATTTATTTTTTGCTCGACCATGTGTTATTTCCTGTTGTGCAGCCGTGTCTGCAGCGAGCGGGGGGGGGGGGGCTCTGTCTAACAGGCGTGACTAACAGCTCCCACCGGGCCGCAGTCAGTGTGGGGTCACTTTACCGCTAATTCACATCTAATGAATATTTGACCATTTTTATTATAATGATCCCCGAGAGCCAGACACGTCACACGACGTACTTATTAACACGCGGCACAGATTTAAGTGCCTATTCCCTGTTATTGATTGGGGTCATTTTTTTATTTCTTTAAGTTATTGAATAATTTTTTTTGTTTAAAAAAAGAAAGAAATATATATATATGTATATAAATTATAACAAGTATTTTAAAAATATTTTCTCGTATTTCAAAATGTATTATTATTATTATTGTTATTATAAGTTTACCAGTTAACTGCCAGAAGGTGGCGATAATACAACTAAAAGCTGGTTTGCCAACCACCAATAAACAGCAGAAGAAGAGGAAAACGTAGGAGAAGATGAAGGGGAAGAAGAAGAATGCATCTGCCACAATTTAAAGCTGTTTTAGTTTTCATGCTTGAAATGCGTTGACGTCAATTCTGCATCATGTGGTTTGACCTAAAATGAGTGTTTTTGTTTGTGTGTGTGTGTGTGTGTGCGTGTGTGTGTGCGTGTGTGTGCGTGCAGGACGTGAGGCGGGTGCCCAGCATCGCTCCAGCCCTCGTGCGGTCCGAGACCAGCGAGAAGCGTCCGTTCATGTGCGCCTACCCCGGATGCAACAAGCGCTACTTCAAGCTGTCTCACCTGCAGATGCACAGTCGCAAACACACAGGTGAAGAAAAAAAGAAAAAGAACCCCAGAATGTTCCCCATGTTCCCAGAAGCACAGTTCCTGTCACCGTCACGTCTCTGTTTCACTCCGACAGTCTGTTTGGCTTCAGGACCAGAACAAAGTTCAAGCTTCAGGAGTTTCATGTTTTTCCATTGGCCTCAATGTTTTTTTTCCCTTATCTGCGTCTTGCCAGAGACGACTTCCTGCTTTGTAAAAATAAAGAAATCCCTTTGACTTTTCCAGTCGACTCTGCCTTCGGCGGCAGCCAAGAGAGCGACCTCACGGCAGCCGAGTCAAAACTGAACGACGGTACCGACGGCCTCCGCGTAAACGGCCGGCAACAAATGTCCACATCTGAGATTTGAGAAAGCTGACAAGAATTACAAGATTATGAGGGATATATTTTCTATCGGGGCTGCAGTGGTTAGCACCTTCGCCTCACAGCAAGAAGGTTCTGGGTTCGAATCCCGGTTCAACCAGGGCCTTTCTGTGTGGAGTTTGCATGTTCTCCCCGTGTGTGCGTGGGTTCTCTCCGGGTTCTCCGTCTTCCTCCCACAGTCCAGAGACATGCAGAATGGGGTCAGGTTCATTGGAGACTCTAGATTGACCGTAGGTGTGAATGTGAGAGTGAATGGTTGTCCGTCTCTGTATGTGGCCCTGTGATAGGTTGACGACCTGTCCAGGGTGAACCCCGCCTCTCGCCCAATGTCAGCTGGGATTGGCTCCAGCCCCCCGAGACCCTTAAATGGATAAAGCGGTAGACGATGAATGAATGAATGATATTTTCTATCGACTAATGGTTTCAGCTCTACCGGACGACCGCAGTGTGTCATGGTCTACGAAATTTGACCTTTGTACCTTTGTTTTCCTATGGATGTGAGTGTGTGAGTGTGTGTGTGAGTGTGTGTGTGTGTGTGTGTGTGTGTGTGTCAGAGAGAGACATCTGTGGCGTCCTAAGGGATCAAATCAATCAAACTCTTGTCTCCGTCCAGGGGAGAAACCCTACCAGTGTGACTTCACAGACTGCGGCCGGAGGTTTTCCCGCTCAGACCAGCTCAAGCGACACCAGAGGAGACACACAGGTTCGACCTCTTCTCACCCACTCTGTCTTATTGTCTTCAGTTTCAGTCTCTACAGCCTTTTGCCCTCACTACTCCGCCCCGTCGCCGCTGTTTGCATGGCAGCCATGTTGCGGGCGACGCAGCCTCCCTGAAGGGCACGGTTTGCATTGTTTTTGTCCGCGTACGGCGGTGCACTACACCGACTACCCCTCGTGATGAAGTTACTAGAGGCTGGCAAAAACTTTGGAATGGCTTCCATGCCTGCAAGCGTCTGCTCTACTGTATTTTTCTATCTCCCTGTTTGTGTGTGTGTGTGTGTGTGTGTTAATGTATGTGTGTGTGTGTGTGTGTGTGAACTTTTTTTTTGTTTGTGTTGAACGTGTGTGTGTGTGTGTGTGTGTGTGGGTGTGTGTGTGTGTGTGTGTGTGTGTGTGTGTGTGTGTGTGTGTGTGTGTGTGTGTGTGTGTGTGTGTGTGTGTGTGTGTGTGTGTGTGTGTGTGTGTGTGTGTGTGTGTGTGTGTGTGTGTACTGTATACGTGTGTAGGAGTTAAACCCTTCCAATGCGAGACGTGTGAGAGAAAGTTCTCTCGGTCTGACCACCTTAAGACACACACCCGGACTCATACAGGTAAAACAAGTGCGTAAACTTTTATTTTTCCATTTCTACCTCATCCATTTGATGTTTACATATATACCTATATACATATATATATATATATATATATATATATATATATATATATATATATATATATACAGTTGTTGTGCAAAGATCAAAAGTAAAGTAATTTTATAGTGTATAGTTTTTGTACGCTCACGAGCACTTTATTAGAAACACCATCCTTCAGCCTCAGTGCTTTGTTTTGCTTCACGTGGACGAGACGACATCACATCGTGTCTGCAGATTCGTCAGCTCGATATTCATGCCGCATATCCATAATAAGAATCTGGTGACTGAACTTACTGTCACGCTCATGAAAACGGTTTGAGACCAGCTTTGCCTTGTGGCGACTTGAGGGGCATCGTCCTGCTGGGAGTTGTGAAACCGTGGCCATGGACGGATCAACGTGGTCAAGAATCATCCGCTACGCTTTAGTTCTAAAACGCATCGCTGCTGCTACGGTTACGCCCGCCGTCCACGCTACCCTGAGGCGTTCGAGAGCCAAAAACGAAGATGTTTTGAAACGCTGCTCGCCCAAATGTAGTTTCGAATCTCTGAGGCTGCGTCGCAATACGGACGATCGAAAAACTGAGACGTTCGTAAAAAAGATGACGCAGTCGCCCGTATTCGCTTTCTGATTGGTTCTTATCGGTCGCGACTCGACGACCGGGGAACATTCAAAACGTAGTAAACATCTTCTAGCTCCTCCTCCTCCTCCTCCGCGTGGCTCCAAGAGAAGAAGTCCCTCGTCTCGCTTTTAACCAATCGTTTCTCGTTCGTCGTATTTTCTGTAACTGAGCGACCAACTGCAGAGTAGACGATCTGCTTCCTGTTCACACCGAACTGCACATGCTCGGTGTACGTGAGCGGTCCAACCAGTCCTCCAACTCATACCACGACCGACGTCGACCATTTCTTAAATAGTGATTGCTCCGCCTCAGAGCATCGTGGGCTTTAAACGCATGGTTGATGGGCTTTTCATGGTGTGGGTGATGGTGAGGGTCAGGGTGGCATGGCAGGGTCAGGGGTCAGGGGTCAGGGGTCAGATATACGGATCAGGCTTCGTCTTCCGAGTCCTCGCCCGATCAGTCGGTGGGTCTGCGTCACTGCGGCCCTCAGGTGTCTGTTGTTGGCCGACAGGAGAGGAAGCTGACGTGCTCCTGACTGATGATTTAATCATCGCGCTGCTGCCACATGATCCATTGGATGCTGGTATGAACAAGCAGATGTTCAGGTGTTTCTGACAAAGTGCTGAGTGCGTGTCAACATATATATACTATTACTTTATTTTTTGCTCATACGGACGACATACATATCCCATTCAGTGTACGATCGGCACAATAATCTAATACTTCTCTTCTACCCGTCCTCTGTCCATCCGTCCCACCTCCCTCCCTCTCTCTCTCTCTCTCTCTCTCTCTCTCCCTCTCTCCCTCTCTCTCTCTCTCTGTCTCTCTCTCCCCCTCTCTCCCTCTCTCTCTCTCCCTCTCTCCCTCTCTCTCTCTGTCTCTCTCTCTCTCTCTCTCTCTCTCTCTCTCTCTCTCTCTCTCTCTCCCTCTCTCTCCCTCTCTCTGTCTCAGGTGAGAAGCCGTTCAACTGCCGGTGGCCAAACTGTCAGAAGAAGTTCGCCCGGAGCGACGAGCTGGTGCGACACCACAACATGCACCAGAGGAACCTCACCAAGCTCCAGCTCGCCATTTGAGCCCCCCCCCGCCCTCGCGTCCGGCCCCCGCATTAAGCTTTTTAAACGTCTGGGTTACATCTTGCGCTTATACTCTCTGGTGACGCTGTCGTGCACCTGCGAAGACCAGCCTCCGTGAAAAGTCACCAGTATGTTTTCAGCCGTTAAATTCCAGTTCCAAAGTCGACACTGAGAAGCAAAATCGTTGATTTTCAAAGGAACAACTGGTAGAATTCTGTATTTTCCAAACAAAGTTTCCAGCAAATCCCACCGAAACTAACAATGTGAGAAGAATGTGTGTGTCCCTCAGCTCAATTCAATAAGACCACAATCTTGACGGCACGGAAGAGCATTAGCGCCAGACGTAAGAAAGAATAATGAGATGAGGAAGATTTTTTTTATCTTGCATCTCGGGAATAAAGTCGAAATACTATATTATTAAAATTTGTGTCCCGGAAGCACTTTTCATCAGCGCCTGACAACCGGACGTTGATGTTCTGTTAGCCAGTTCGCTAGGCTAACGCTAGCTGCTAACCAAGTTGTAAAGATATTATGATAGACCGGCTGAATCTGGGAGAAACGACGCGGTGACGACGGGTGTTTGCACGTGAACGTCGACGTGCGTCCCGACGCGACGACGTTCGATCGCAAACGACCGTTAATGAGTTCCGAGAACCGCGCAGTTACCGAAGCTAGCGTAGCTTCGCTAACGCTAGTTAACGTGGACATGGACGTGTGACAGCTGAACTGGAACCACAACACGGACGGTTAGGGACATTTCAACTTGAATCTCGACATTTCAACTCTATTTTTAGACATTTCAACTTTAATCCGACATTTCAACTTTATTTTTAGACATTTCAATTTTATTCTCGACATTTCAACTTTAATCCGACATTTCAACTTTATTTTTAGACATTTCAATTTTATTCTCGACATTTCAACTTTATTTTTCGACATTTCAACTTTAATCCGACATTTCAACTTTATTTTTAGACATTTCACTTTTATTCTCGACATTACAACTTTAATCTCAATATTTCAACTTTATTCTCGACATTTCAACTTTAATCTCGACATTACAACTTTAATCTCAATATTTCAACTTTAATCCGACATTTCAACTTTATTCTCAACATTTCAACTTTAATCCAACATTTCAACTTTATTCTCAACATTTCAACTTTAGTCTCGACATTTCAACTTTATTCTCGACATTTCAACTTTATTTTTCGACATTTCAACTTTAATCCGACATTTCAACTTTATTTTTAGACATTTCAATTTTATTCTCGACATTACAACTTTAATCTCGACATTACAACTTTAATCTCAATATTTCAACTTTAATCGGACATTTCAACTTTATTCTCGACATTTCAACTTTATTCTCGACATTTCAACTGTAATCGGACATTTCGACTTCATTCTCGAAATGTTAAATGAATAAAAAAGAAATCTTCCCGCTCATTCTTTCTTCTTCTTTTGCCCTAATACTCTTCCGTAGTGCAGTCATGGTCAAATTAGACACTTTTTTTTTTTTTGCATCAATATTTTTTTACTTTTCTTTTTCTTTACTGTTTCTTGTCTTGTTGCCTTTTGAAGATATAAATTGTACAAAATGGATCAAAAAGACTTTTCACGAATATTTCTCTTCAATAAAGACTAAAACATTTTAGGGCCCGACGCCCTTCGCTCGTCCGACGCCCTTCGCCGGATGCTGCGGGATCGAAACCCCGACCAGTGCAGTCGAAAACCATCACTCGCTTACTGTCCCTTTGTGTAATATCTCATCCGTGCCCCGGTCATCGCCTGTTTTCCCGCCACCACCTTCGTGCACAGGGACGTCGGAGGCTCGGCTGTTGTAAATATCTCGTACGTTTGAATCTACGTTGGGCTTATTTATTATCCGTGTCGTGGACGTGAAGCTGCTTCCACTGGATCGGTGTGAAGGGAGCGAGGCGTCAGTCGGTCCGTCAGCGTCTCTCCCGCCTCTTCCTGCAGCAGAATGTTCACGGTTGAACAAGGAAAAGAAGAAAAAGAAGAAAAAAAAACGCTGGCGCACACGTACACGACGTTTTGCAATGTCAGCTTTCGGTGTTTTGTCTGGTCAGCGGAAAAAAAACCTTAAAAAACCCTTTTGCAAAAACCCGACTATGCATTCGCGGTTGTATTTTAAAAGTTGAAGTTGGTTTTTTTTGAGTGTTATGAAAATTGGATATACATATTATTTTTTTTCTCGCATCACTCGGAGGTGAATCGTCTCTTGTCTCCGCGGTGTGTAAATATCGCCGGACCTTCTCCAGCGAGCTCTGACACATGTCCGGCGGGTCACACTGGCTCTGTGGCCCCCGGGGGACGTCATGGTCAAGATGTAAATAATACTGTTGTCGCCATGGGAACTGAGCTCGTTCCTTCAGGGGGAGGGAGGGAGAAACCTATAACGTTAAACTGATATATTTTAGACTTTCTTTCCTTTGGATGGAGAAGGAACTTGTTTATACTTTACTTTATTTTTTCTTCCTTCCTTCGACGTGTGTGTTCATATTTGAGTCATAAAAACAGTCTGCGGAACATTTTTGTACTCAAAGGTGTGAGATTATTGAACGTGGTGGTTTCCTTCTCTGTGTAAATGTACTGTGACTGTTTTGATACAGCAACACTTTGTCTCTGTGGTCTTCATTCATTTATTGATTTTTTTATGTGTTAGTCAGCGATGTATTATCGACGGTTTGCAGCTCACAAGCGGGTCACGTAATAGTTTCAGTCCAGACACTAGTATCCATGAAACACTGTTGCACCTCAAGGTTCACGCTTCTCTTGTTGTGGCTCCAAACATGTACATGAAAAGAAGGGAATTGTCGAGACGCGAGTGTAATATAAACCAACAACAACAACAAAAAACAAAAATCAGACAAAAATACAAAGAGAAAAAAACACAGAGATAAATCACTCGGATTCCATCAAAGAACTAAACAACATCATATTATTACAGAGAAAAAATACTAAAAGATGCAAAAAATCTTACAACAATATACAACAATACAATAAATAAAATGTATGATTATTATTATTACAATACAAAACTGCAGGTCGTACAGTACAATAACATACTGTACAACAATACACCAACTAAATTGCAAAATAATATATTTCGTATTCCTCCTTTCTGTTTTGGTCAAATATTATTTTCTTGTATCTATTTTTAAACTGTATAATATTATGGCTTTATTTGACTTCATTGTCTCGTCCATTCCAAAAGTAATAAATACGCAATAAACTAAATCATTAATATCTAAAACGAAGAATAGAGACCTGCGTGTATTTCCATCATCGTGAGGATGTTAAATATTACAACGTAACTTTAAGTTCCACTCTCTCGGAGTGAAGAAGAACAACAGACGTAAATGTCTGGAGATGAAACATGTCTGTCTGTACATCAGCCGACCTCGACCAGGCTTCCATCCCATAATTTAACAAGAAGAGTGGGTTTTTTTCTTCTCTCCTGCCCTGTCCGTGACCCGAGCGTGCACTTCTTGATTTATAAAAAATATCAAGAAGTGTGTGTGCACACTAACACACGAGCATGTTGCGCAATCAACACGCGCACACACCCACACACACACATGCACACACACATGCACACGCACACACACATGCACACACACACATGCACACACATGCATACACACACACGCGCACACACCCACACATGCACACACGCACACACACACACATGCACACATCCACACGCGCACACACTAACGTACAGTACAGTACCATCTACTCTCCTCTCTTTATCTCTCACCAGATTCCTCATCACATTCCTTTGGCCCTCAGTGGAAAAGAGAAAAGAAAAAAAGGAGCAGTACAGGCAGATAGAAATGAAAGTTATTCCTCAGCTCTCTTGTCTTTCTCCCGTCCAACATTCAGATTCTCCTATAGGTCAATATCCATCGTCCTGTTATCAAATTCAATCCCCGTTATGGAGACCTCAGCTTCACAATGTCGTGGGCCGACGGCCGCCGCCGCACAGAGAGAGAAACAAACCCAAAGAGTAGAGGACGGAGACGTATGGAGGCAGAGATGGATACGGACAGATACCGTAATGTTTCTCTTTGTGAACTTTTATCATAAGTTTAGCCAAAGTGTTAGTGTAAATCAGACGACGTGTCCGATTCCCCTGGTGGAAATCCCCTGAAACTCCCCAGGGCCCTTTGTGCGATATCTCAGCTGTCTGACAGGGGCCTTTATCTCTCATCTGTGTGTGTGTGTGTGTGTGTGTGTGTGTGAGTGTGTGTCATCTCTCCCCTGCCGCCAAAGGGCCTTTTAAGCGAGATAGCTGCTCAGTGTAACTGCACTTTCATCCACTTCCAGTCGTCACATTAGACGCCGAATCTAAATATTCTGTTTGGAGCAGATGGAGAGAAAAACACGGATCAGGCCCCTTTTTTAAAAAAAAAACACAAAAAAAACTACTGAGGGAAATGTCACATCACGAGGACTCGAACACAAAGTGCATCATGAGTAGGTCTTTTCTTTTCCTTCGTCTTCGCAGCTTCTTTGAATCCTGCTTCTCCTGGTCGCAGTGACAGATGAGTGGCTGACAGACCGTCAGGTGACTTCACGACGATGAGGGATGAGTAGAAGGTTATTGTGACAATCTCTTGGGTAACACTTCACAATAAGGTGCAAAAGAAATGTGTGTCGGAATCAGGAACGACCTAATAACTATCAGTTATTAGTGGTCCCATCACATTGAGGACGATATTCATACAATTTGTTGTTGTTGTTTTGTTATTACTATTGAGTTGATTTGAAATGATAATCTCTCAGTTTATTACTCAGATTGACGTCGATATACGTTTTTCCGTTGACTGATTGAAGTTCATGCTGTTTATATGAAACAGATTGGAAGACCAGAAAATTCTCCTCCTTCTTAAGATGAAAAAAACTATTTCAAAACCTCTTGGATTGGTTGAAAAGATGAATTGTCACAAAGTTTATTGCTACAGATCTACTGTACATTTTAATGTTAACATGAGACGACTCGCAGTATATCGGCCTTTCCTTTAGTTCCTCGTCTTCTGACCTGGTTGTCAATATTGACTTGTGGCCCACGCAGCTATTCATATTATGATTAAAATGCTTGTTTGGAAAGAAAAGAAAATGATACAAGATCTATTGTCATTAGATGTTTTTCACGTTATTACATGAAACATATATTATATCGACATGAAACGTCATGTTTGTCATGTTATAACAATTAGTTTTCACGTTATAATGAAAAATATTTCATGTTTTAACAATAAGTTTTCAGGTTATACTAAAAATAATAATAATTCATTTTATTTATGGACGCCTTTCAAAACACTCAAGGAAAAAACAAAAACAAAAAACTGTTAAAAAACAGGCAAATATAGTTCAAACTAACACATTTGTAATGGGTTCATGAAAAAATGTTCCAAGTTATATCAATAGGTTTTCACGTTATGACGTATAAGTTTCACGTTATAAAAAGATAAATATATTGTTATAACGTCGTTGTACGTTTTTATGTCTTAATAACATGAAAAATTCACTTTGTAACGTGAAACTCATCCAATTTTTATTTCATCACAAAGGAACGAGGGACAAAAGAACGAGCCAAATACAGAAGATAAACAGCAGCAGAGTCGGACAACGGAGAAAAAAATTGGGGGGGAAAGAGTGAAAGACCAAAAAGAAGAAGAAGAAGAAGAAGAAGAAGAAGAAGAAGAAGAAGAAGAAGAAGAAGAAGACAGACATCCTCTGCGGTCATGTTGTTCTGGCATCTCCGGAGGGGAGATGATAGTGTGGATGTTGAGGTCCTGGTACGGCTCACACACACACACACACACACACACACACACACACACACACACACACACACACACACACACACACACACAGAGGCTGCATTCCTTCACTCGCTGTCAGAGATTCAAGTTGCTTCAGGAGGATAAAGGTTCGGACGCGAGGGGAGATTTCAAAATTGCGATTTCAACAACCTCCGTCGTCAGCGTCAAAGGCCACGTCACTGACGGATGATTGACAGCGGCTCCACACACTCTGTGCGTCCTTACATCTGGTGCCTCTGGGCGTAGCGTTGGGGGGGGGTGAGTCTTGTTCTATCGCTCCGAGGAGGAGGCGGCGATCGTCGATGTTCCTCCGGCGCAGAGTGACGTGTCGTCTGTAGACCAATAAAACAAATGTGTGTGAGGGAACGTATCACGGCTAGACGCGGTCTTAGGTTTTGAGATACACAAAAAAGAATTGAGCTTCCAAACTGCTTCTCTCAGGATGAATACGAACCGTGGAGGTCGTGACCCCGTTGACCTCTCTCCTCGGGGGCCGAAGGCCGATTCTAAAGTTTCATTGATCCTATTTAAAACTTTTAAAAAGTTCAACTTACCCAGCTTAATGGATTTCGGTTCTTCTGTTGAGAAAGCGAGAGAGGGAGAGCCGTGTTTGATTTTTGATTTTTGCTCGTTTCTCGGTGGCCTCGCCTGGTTTTTGCGTCAGTTCGGTGGAACGCTGCTCCGCTGTCCGACTTCGTAGACGCACAACTCGTTTCCACACTCACATGTTGCACGAGGCACGAGCGCCAGTGCTTTGCTACAGACGGAGCGAACGGTCTCACTGAGCCAGACGACGGCCGCAGACTCCTGTCGACGGCCGAAGATGATAAAGATGGACGTCGATGGAAGTGGTTTCGTAAGGCGGATGAACGGGCCTGTCTCCTCTACTGTAGTATTCTAATCCATCCAGTGTTACGCGAAAGAGTCATCGAATCACAACGGGACAGAACGACCGGACTCTGTCACAGAGTTTACATCATCTTGTGTTTTCAAACTGATTAATATCTCATATTTTTCTATGATCGACGCAAAAAACATGATTCACATGACTCTTGACAAACCTGCGCATCAGCTGCTCTTATCGGGACTTTGGCCAGTTTCTTTCACCTGTGATGATTTGTGGGCAGTTCTCTACGCCGTGATGTTTATCTGCCGCCGCCCACGTCTTCGTGTCATTGGAAACATATGCGAGGCCGTGAAGAGATCTTTAACAGCAGAGGTGAATATATGTCTGTACTGTCAGTTTATTTTTACACACATCGGCGAGCGAATATCAATTTTTCTCTTCCCCCAAGTTATTGTAAGCATTTTATAGACAAGACAAAAAAAAAATCTTGTCTCCTGCTGCAAAGACGACGTCCCGATGACGTCTGGAGGCTTTGAGCTCCGACTGGGCGGTTTTATTCTGTAGCTTGTACTCGGACGGTGAAAGTATTTGGTAAAAAGGAAAACTGCTCCTGAAACTTTCCCCCCAAGAAGAGGAAAAAAAAGAAAGAGGTTTAAAGCGTTTCATTTAAACGTGACAGGTTCTGTCTGAACCACGTGGAGTCGAAGTCATCGCCTCCCGGGATGAAACTCAGTCTCTACCTCCCCCTTGTGGTGGATCTCTGTCATGACCTCCACAAGCGAATCGAAACTCAAACCTCCAGACGGTTTCAGAGCAAAGAACAAAAGTGGGATCTGTCGGAATCATTCAAGGATTTCATGTTCAACTGTGTGGTATCATTTTTTGGGAGGGAGGGGTCTCCATGGTGATTAACTCTTGGGGTTGTCTCGTCAGCGGGCCAATTGCTCGGGGGCCCCATCAGCTGAGACGGGACGTCCACAGCGACAGCAGCTTTGTGAGAACGCTCCTACGATTCTACGTACAGGCGACTTCAATGAATCCCCCCGACGAAGCCCCCACAATCAGGGGCGCCCCAGGCAACTGCTTGGGGCAATGACAGTAGGAGACCCCCCCCCCCCCCCCCCAGCTGACTCTACTGACTGCTGTTGCAAGTGATGTAAAACAAACTTAATGCCAACAAATGCCACTCAAAAACATGAAGAGGATAAAAATAAGCAAGACAGTGGTAAAATTGAGCAGATAAAAATGATTCAGTATAATACTACATAACTCCTTAACTGTGGAGGAGAGACACTTGAATAACGTAACATCCACACGTAACTTCGTTTGTTTACTGTGATGTTTGGTATTTACATGTCTTTTTTTCATGTCTGTGGAGGGGGCCTGTGGTTTTATGAAACTGAAATCTTCATTGCGCTGTAAATGTGAAAACCTAAGCAGCCAGGGTGCAGGCTCCAGCACACACGTCTGTTGCATCATCTGTATTGGAAGTACGTTTAATGACGTTTGTCCCTGAAATGTGAATATTATAAACAATGAATAGTTTTTAAACAGATTACATAAGGGCGATTAACGCTGGTTCGAGGGGCCCCCTTTGATTATTATTACTTTTTTTTGCCTGGGGCCCCAACATCCTTTAGAGTCGCCTCTGCCCACAACACGGGGCCCCCCGGTGTCCCTTGGCACGCCCCTGGGGGACACGCCGACGCTGGGCCTCTGTCTCTTTCCCTTTCGTTTCCCTGACTCGCGGACTCGCTGCAGTTTCGTTTCCGCCTGCAGGTCACTCGCGTCCTTCGGTTTCGTTTTCCGTCTCTGCTGCGCGTCACAGCTCGGGCTCGGCCGGAGCCGTCAGCTGACTGACGCGACGCGATAAAAGCAGCCGCGGGTTCACGGAGGCGCCGCAGAAGCGCAGCATGTTCACCTGGGGAGAGGACTGTCGGAGCGGCTTCTGGTCGAGGGGCGCGGCGGAGGAGGGGGAGGAGGGGGGGGGGGAGGGGGAGGACCGGGTCCATCGCCTGCACCTCGGGGCCCCGCTGCGCGCCCTGAGCGCGGGGCGCAGCGCGCTCGCCTTCGTCAAAGTCAACGGGAACGCGTTCGTCATCCGCACGCACGAGAGCGCGGAGGGAAGAAGCGTCAGGGGGAAGCAGAGTGAGTGCTTGGATACGGCGGCATCTCTTAGTCCTCTCTCTTCTCTCAGTGTCTCTCTCTTCTCTCAGTGTCTCTCTCTTCTCTCAGTGTCTCTCTATGTCTCTCTGTGTCTCTCTGTGTCTCTCTATGTCTCTCTGTGTCTCCTATGTCTCTCTGTGTCTCATGTGTCTCATGTGTCTCATATGTCTCTCTATGTCTCATGTGTCTCATGTGTCTCCTATGTCTCTCTGTGTCTCTTGTGTCTCTCTGTGTCTCATGTGTCTCATGTGTCTCTTGTGTCTCTTGTGTCTCTCTATGTCTCTCTATGTCTCTTGTGTCTCATGTGTCTCTTGTGTCTCATATGTCTCTCTATGTCTCTTGTGTCTCATGTGTCTCTTGTGTCTCATATGTCTCTCTATGTCTCTTGTGTCTCATGTGTCTCCTGTGTCTCATGTGTCTCTTGTGTCTCATGTGTCTCTTGTCTCTCTGTGTCTCATGTGTCTCATGTGTCTCTTGTGTCTCTTGTGTCTCATGTGTCTCATGTGTCTCTTGTCTCTCTATGTCTCTTGTGTCTCATGTGTCTCTCTATGTCTCATGTGTCTCTTGTGTCTCTTGTGTCTCTTGTGTCTCATGTGTCTCATGTGTCTCTTGTGTCTCTTGTGTCTCATGTGTCTCTTGTCTCTCTGTGTCTCATGTGTCTCATGTGTCTCATGTGTCTCATGTGTCTCTTGTGTCTCATGTGTCTCATGTGTCTCTTGTGTCTCTTGTGTCTCTTGTGTCTCATGTGTCTCTTGTGTCTCATGTGTCTCTTGTGTCTCATGTGTCTCATGTGTCTCTTGTGTCTCATGTGTCTCTTGTCTCTCTGTGTCTCATGTGTCTCATGTGTCTCATGTGTCTCTTGTGTCTCATGTGTCTCATGTGTCTCTTGTGTCTCTTGTGTCTCTTGTGTCTCTTGTGTCTCATGTGTCTCATGTGTCTCTTGTGTCTCATGTGTCTCTCTATGTCTCATGTGTCTCCTGTGTCTCTTGTGTCTCATGTGTCTCTCTATGTCTCATGTGTCTCATGTGTCTCTTGTGTCTCATGTGTCTCTTGTGTCTCCTGTGTCCTCCCAGAGTTCCTGAAGTGTAAAGAGAAGATCAAGGCGCTGAGCTGCGGCGACGACGTGGTCGCACTGTTGTCGGAGCGAGGCTCGGTTCTCTGCGTGGACACAACCCGCCACCCGTTCACCCCCAGGTAGGAGGAACAAGTCCAGTCAAGTCTTGTATTGTTCCAGACATACAGAGGAATTGAAAACCCGTTTGTCTCGGACCCACGGTACAATAGTACAAAACAAAAAAACAAAACAGAAAATAACATAAGTAATATATATACAATAAATAACTTCTAAATAGTTCAAAAGTAAGAGTAAGGCAAAACCACACGGTATAGAAAAGCTAAAGAAATAGAAAATGTGTAATATACAGGAAACTAAATAAATTGAATACATTGAAAATGTGCAATATAAAGGACCTGGAGTGCAGATTAAATGTAATAAATGTAGAGGGCGCTGATGAAAGTAACAAGTGTTCCTCAGAGTCTACGTGACCGCTGCAGTTCCTGATGGTTCCTGATTTTTCTTATAACTTAAAAAAAACTAAAGCCATCTCTTGTGTTGAAATGGAATTAGTGGCATAATAATAATCTTTTTGCGCCCTCATTATCTCGACTTGTGTTTAATTTTTTATATTTTACTGAAATGTTTGACTTTTTCGGCTTATTTTTTGTATCTTATTATATAGTTGTTCATTTTATTTTCCTTTGTAAATATTAGTATAGTAATAACTCACATCTAAGTTGAAGGACAAATGAAAGTGAGATGAAACCAGAAAAACAAAACAAATCAACAACAGCAAAATGTAATTTTTTTGATTAGTAATCGACGACTAAATTAATTGCCAACTTTATTGATAATCGATTCATTAAAAATTCTCTGATTTCAGCTCCTTCCACGTGAATAGTTTCTACTTTCTTTGCTGTTCTGTGACAGTAAACTGAATATCTTTGGTGTGTGGACAAAAAAAAACATCATCCTGGTGGTTTGGGGAAACAATCAACATTTTTCACCATCTTATGGAACCAAACAACTAATCGATTTATCGAGAATATAATCCACAGATTAATCGATTATGAGAATAACGATCTGTCAATGATTCCTAAGAAATGTAATTGAGGCTTGATATTTTAGTTTAACCATAAACTTTATCATAAATAACGATGAATTGAAAAAAAAGTACAAATAAAACCATATAAATAGAAGTTGAATTAAGAAAATAAACATTTATTTTATGTAAAATGTAAACATAGATGCACATTTAAAGGCTCATATCAGTTGGCCGATACAATCGTTTGGGCCCTAAACATATCGTCCGATACCAATATGACTGTGAAATGCTAATATCGGCCGATATTATCGGCCAACTGATATGTTGAGCTTTAGTGCAGAGTAATATTATTTGTCTTATGGTTTGTAAAATCTGTATTTATCTTCCTTGTTCTCTCAGGCCACTGGATGTGTTGTGTAACATACCAGTTCGCCAGGTTGCTTGTGGGAGCCAGCATTCAATGGCCTTGACCAATGGTAAGAGAACCATGCAACTGATGTACAAGCTGAAATGAGAAACACATCAAATAAGAGATAATTATGAGTCACCATCAAGAAATCGGGCCCAGAATTGATCCCTGTGGGACACCACAAGTAATCTTCCAAGTTCAAGAAATATGTTTTTTTTTCTCAATTAAGTTTGATTTTATATAACAAGGTGTTGTTGCCAAGTCCGAACAATCCTACACATGAGTGTTTAGTTCCTTTAGTAGAAAAATACAAGGAAGAAGGAAGTGGTCTGACGACCCTAAATTATTTATTCGTCATTAAACATAGTTAAAGAAAGTGGGGTAAGAAAATATCCTGGATCCGCCCCTCAATCCACATTGTGTATAACATTTATATGTCTATCTTATTTATTTTTGATTCTGTTTGTATTCTTCATTAATTTCTTCATGTCAAATTGAATTCACCCACAGAGGAAGGATAAAGGTACATGTCTTATGAATCAAAAAGCATAGAGCGTCAACATACGACCAGATGACAAAAGTCCCCGGTCAGTGTTGAGATTGGGATTATAAATATCAAGTGCAAGAAGGGAAAGTGATGACGCTAACGTAGAGGCCACTGGCGCTCACCGAGTCGCTGGTCGACTTCCCTCACAGATGGTCAGGTGTACACGTGGGGTCAGGATTCCAGGGGCCAGCTGGGTCTGGGGAAGGGGAAGTCCGGCGCCAACTCGCCGCAACACCTCCGATCTCTGTCGGCGATCCCTCTGCTCCGCGTGGCTGCGGGGGGGGAGCAGAGCTTCGCCCTCTCCGTCTCCGGAGGCGTGTTCGGCTGGGGCAGGAACGACCGCGGACAGCTCGGGCTGGGAGACACTGCAGGTCACTGTCACACATGTCCGTTCCACGCGAGCCACTCCGTGTATTTACACTCGAGCCGTGGTAAGAGACTGATTCACGTTCATTTCTTTTCCGTAGACAAACATACACCAACTCCTGTTAAATGCCTGGACATGAAGAGAAGTGTTCAGATTTCCTGCGGAAGGGATCACACCGCCACCTTGACGAAGGTCAGTCAACGGGAAAAAAACCCACTGTCGCTCCCCGATCGGTTTCAAAAAAACGTTTTAAAACTTAAATGTATTAGTACCGATGTAGGTTTGTTAACCATGAAGTTATGAATGTTCATTTACTCACCAAATGACACATAGGCAAAGGAATAATGATGGAATAGCTGTTTTTTTTATGATGCCGTGAACCTAAGGCTCCAAGTTTGTAAAGGCCCTCGTGGTGTCTATCAGCTCAGTTGTATTGATATGATATTCACTGTACATCGACACCCTGTTGAACCTGCCACGACCGATTGCCTGTGGGACTCTGAACCGTTGCCTCCTCAGGACGGCGCAGTGTTCACGTTCGGCTCCGGCCAACACGGGCAGCTCGGGCACAACTCGTTCCGCGATGAACTCCGCCCTCGTCTTGTTGCAGAGCTCTTGGGGGCAAAGGTCACCGACGTTGCGTGTGGAATGTACAGTAGACCTACTTCTTTTTTTTACTACTGCAATACTGTAATTACTAGCTTTAAAAGGAAGAAAAGTAATGGATCACACTGCCTCTGTGTCTCTGGTGACTTACTGTTGCCAATTCCTTATCTCCTCAGGCACCACACATTAGTGTTGACAGACTCCAAGAAGGTTTACTCCTTTGGGCGTGGAGAGCAAGGGCAGCTGGGACATGGAGGCGAGACTCATCCGTCGGTGCCGCTACCCGTTCAACTGCCACAAGGTGATCACATGTCTGGAATAAATGAAATGAGGTCACACAATTGACTAACGGACGAAAAAGAAATGACATTTTGACTTATAATTCATCGTTTCAGGCAGCGGTGATGGTCCCAAAATTACAAACGTCTTCGCAGGGGGAAACTGTTCATTTGCAACATGCACGTCCGATGAGGTAGAAACAGAAGTATACATTCAGCGCCGACCCTGATGGAAGGATGATGATGTGGACATCAACTTAACTCGTTTCCTTCGCAGGAGGAGTCAGGCGCGGACAGTGTCGGTAGTGTGACACCATGTCGTCTTGATGACATGATTGACAAATGGACCACTCCATGTGATTCAAAGTCATGGAAGAAGATCAAACAGTGAGTGTGATGCAGTGGCAGTTATTCCTTTTCTTTCTATGTCAGCAGTCAGAAAATCCAAGATACAAAGCTTTCAACACAAATAATATGAACTCTCCACAGGGAAATCCACCGGACTTTTTCCAGTGCTTCTTGTATGAATCAAAGCTTCATCGAGCAAAGGTAAACCCCGATCCATCCATCGTCTACCGCTTTATCCATGTAAGGGTCGCGGGCTGCAGCCCCAGTACGCGACATTTATCGGGGGGAAACATTTTTTTAAACTTTACTAAGACTTTTGATTGCCATTGTGTAAGGATGTCCTGTCGCAATCAGTCATAAATCCTGAACTGACCAATAAGCGTTAGCAGAATGCTAGCATGATACCCAGCCTGTAAGAAAAACATCTATGAGTAAATAATTGTTTTAGCCTTTTTAGCTTCACTGAGGATGTGAATTGCAGCCAATTTCGGGACAAAGGCAGGAAGTGGACAGGTTCTCTGCAGACCGGATCTGTAGGCTACCCTTTTTCCCCCTTGTGTTACGTCCCAATATGGATTAGGGAGTAACCATTGATGTTAGTTTGGTAGAAGGAAGGATGGGAGACGTTTGTTGGACAAATTGTCCATACGATTTATTAATAAATAAAAGAGGTCACTGCTCTGCAGAACCGTGAACAAAAGTCTACATGACACCATGCTAGCAGTGTGGCTATATATGATGCTATATGTGTGGCAAATATCAGTCAGCATTGAAATATCTCAACAACTGTCGCGTGGATTGTGATGAAATCTGCGACAGATGGTTCCCACATTATGAATTCTGAAACGTATCTTTAGGCTCAAAATGTCATTGTCCCCAAAACTTGTATTTATGACCAGATGCCTGTAAAACTATTCACATCCGCCTCAGTTGTACTTTTGTGTTTAGCGCTAGTTAGCCAATGTTAGCATGCTGACACACCGAACAAAGAATGTGAAACATTTGCTAAACATTAGCATGCTGATTTTAGAATTTCAGTGCGGTCTAACAAAGCTGCGAGCGTGGATGTGGACTTAGCGGGTTTTTTTCCTTTGTCTTCTTAGGAAAGATAAACATTTCCAGACCTCCACAAAGAACCCCGGCCTGAACTTGTTGCTGGCGCGAAACGCTTTCAAGAAACTGGCAAAGAAGGATGATGTCTTGTCAGAGGTGCGTAACTGAGATGTAGCTATGTGTTTGATCTACTCTGGATGTGTTGCTCATAAAAAACAACTTTGTGTGATTAACTATGTAATTACTGTCAAAATGGGTATATCGCGCCTTTTTAAAAATGGCTAATTTGTCCCGAGATTTTTCCTTTCTGCACCACCTGCATTTTTTATTTATACCTGGACCCATTTGTCAACTTCTTTTTTCTAACCAACAGGTTGAGGCAGCCGTGCTTCACCTGCTTCATTCCTTTGATACGAATCCGGTGGGGGTGGAGGGGCTGAGGATCTTCCTGCTTCTCAACGAGCTTCTGCGCGTGATGCAGACACACAAACGACAATGGAGCACGAAGCTCGCCGAGGCCGTCGCTGCCGCTGTGCTGACCTTGTCTGCTGAAAACCTGCAGGTCATAGGTACTGTGATCCATGCCCGGTGATCATTGCATGATATCTTTAATATTTAAACGAGATGCGGTACATTAAAGTCACAGTCCTTGAGATGAATCTCAACACAGGAAAAAACATATATTTGTCTCTGCGGTCAGCAATGATCTCGGTCAGTTGTCAAAAATGTGTCGCCGAAATAGGATAATTGTCATTTTGAGTCTCTTTGACAGCACGTTAGTTTTAAATATTGCAGGGTGTAAAGGAAGAAGTCTTTAACTCCACCCTCAAGTCAGAACCTGGTAACCAAGGTGTCACCAAATCAAACACAGAGTGCCCAAATCTTAAGGATTATAGCTTTAGTGGTTTTGAGGTACACTTTTTCCTCGACATCTGTTCGGTTGGGGGAAATACTCACTGGGATGGTTTGCAAATCTCCATGTTGTCTTCCTCAGGTGACTGGTGGACGACACTGCCAGCCTCCACCATGTCTAAATATGTCAAGGTTTGGAAGAAAGCCCTGTCAGTCAACTTGTCCTCTCAGCCTGTTCCTCGCAACTCTGGAGTCAGAAATCTGCTTCTAGTCCTCCAGTACATGTACAATGTGAGTGTGTGTTGTTACTTGTGTTGTCTATAAATGTCACACAGCACAATCTTTCTACAACATATTATTTTCTTTATTGAACTGTGCACTTATTAATTAAAACTTTTGTCTTAAAGGCCAACAGCAGGACTGCAGAATCCCGAAGGATGCCAGAAAGTGATTTTCATTTGGTGATTGACACAAAATTCCTTCAAGAAGATCTGCGTTTTTGGATCTTACAGTCAAAACCCGAGGTACGTCATGGGTTTGATGTACAGGAACATGGCTTTCAGAGGTCTTTGAGACCAGAAAATAATGTAGTCCATTTATCCATTTAGTAATGGATAGATAGAAAGAAAGAATTGCAGACAAAGTGTGAGCTTCAATGGTTGCCATATACTGTACATATATTTTTTAACCAAAATTATAAATATGCTCTTTTTTTCCCTTTTAGATAGGGTTTGCTGAGCCACTTATCCTTTGTGGCTTTCCAATTGTGATGGATCTGCAATCAAAGAAAATGGCTTTTGACATGCATGCTTCATACTCCAAGGTAACGGAAGCCTTGAATTGTGCCTCATGAGTTCAAAATACACTGACGGTCAAGAAATCTCTCAAGAATGTCCCTTTCATCAGTGTTTGCTTTGGTGTATGATAGAAAACATTTTCCTCGTGAGAATCACATGGGTGTCAAACCCATCAATCATGAGAACAGAAACTGCAATATGATCTATTAACAGTGAAATTGTGATTTACATTGTAGGAAGAAACAATGGGTGCATATTGGCGGAATATCTATGTGTTAGGTGGATATTCTGCATTGCCTCAACAACTGTTCTTTGATCTGGACCTGAGGCGAGCATCGATTTCAGAAGACACTTTTGAAAAACTGGGTGCTGTTTGCCACAGTAACTACAAAAGACCACTCTTGGTAAATCTGATAGCCATAGCATTGGCCAAAGTCAACCTGGATTATTGTTTAGTTTCTCTGATCTAAGTCGTAAACATAGTTCCTTTGTCGTCTAGGTCTACCTTGATGGAGCCCCTACACCCAGCTATGTCTACACAAAAGACTTTTTTCATGAAGTTTTTCATGAGATTGTGTCAGCTGAATCTGGGATGTTCCTCTTCAATGACTCCAAAACACTAGCATGGTTCCCCTCCAGAGTAAGACTTCAGCTCCCCACTCAGGATTCACTTAATTCATGATAGTCATACGCAATAATGCAACAATATTCACTTCAGTTTAGATCACAATGTCCTACCTCATAAAAGGATCATCAATTATATGTTCAAGCAATGAATACAGTGGATTTTAGACTTAAATTGTCACTACCATCAACAGCAGGCAACACAGGACCATCACAGGTACTTCCTGTTCGGGGTTCTATGTGGATTGGCTTTCTACAACCAGTGCATCATACACTTACCCTTCCCGATGGCTCTGTTCAAGAAGCTGCTGGGTGTTAAGCCTTCCCTGGAGGATATGATGGAATTCAGTCCAAGCATTGGAAAGTAAGTGGAAATTATTGTAAATCTAACTTAAGGTACTTTCTCAGAGCCTGCTGTTAACATGGTGCGGCAGCGGTGAGGCTTGAACATTATTGCTTTTGTTGTGTTTCAAGGAGTCTGAAGGCCACCCTGGAAGACTACAATGATGATGACATTAAAAACCTGGATATGTGTTTTTCAGTAGGTATTTTTTTTACGAATGGTCAATAACTTGTCTCATTTATAATTTTTCAGATTTTGTATTGATCAGCTTCTATCAGTTTCCAAAGCACTGATAGCACTCTTATTTGTTCATAACAGATCAGTTGGGATGGGACAGATGTTGACCTTGATCCTCAAAATCCTGAAAAAGCAGTGACAAGTCAAAATAAGTAAGGACCGTGAAAGGATTTATTAGTGAATTTCATGTATATTTTTGCCACAATGCACTACAAATACTCATGCCCTTTAAATAAATTTGGTGCTCAAAATCTGAAGTGTCCATTGTACAGAGATGCCCTTCTACTAATAGGTCAGGCAAATAAACTTGTGTATCTTCTGCAAAGAAATGGAGATATGATATATTATATAATTATGACCTGTAGGAAGCATATTAAAGAGAGAGGTAGAGGCCCCAGTATTGATCCTTGAGGTACATCTCAGGTACTGTTTTTATACATAGAAAATAAGCTACCAATTTGAACCGTTGAAAGGCTGTCAGAGATACTATGACTTTGGCTTCTGTTGCCTGAAATCTTTTGGAACAGAGCGGTTAGTGATTTGACATTTGTGTGGGAATGCAGCTATCTGTTTTGTTAAAACTTTAATCTGCTAAACAGGAAGGAGTTTGTGGACGCCTATGTGAATCATGCGTTCAACACATCAGTGGAGAATGTGTTTCTGGAGTTCAAGCGAGGCTTCTTCAAGGTGTGTGACCGGAACTTGGTCAAGCTGTTCCGTCCAAAGGAGCTACAGGAAATGCTGGTGGGCAAAGACTTCATTGACTGGGAAAGGCTGAAACAGGTACATTCAAAACAGGAGCTTCTTGTGTTCTCTGCAACTACAACTACTTTGTCATATTGCCATGTGCGTGATTTGAACACTAGAAAATTACTTTAACACAAGTAATTTGAACTGTAATTAGAACACAGCTTATGAGGCGCCTTTCCATCCGGACCACCCCAACATACTGATGTTTTGGGAGGTATTTGATGAACTGACTGAGGATCAGAAGAAATCTTTCATCTGTAAGTATATGTTATTTTTTACATATAAAGCATATTACGATCTTGACAAATTGAAATTGAATTGCTAATATACTAGACTAGCCTGGGACCCAGACGAATTCTGGGAGCTCATTTAATTTGCTCTGCCAGAAACAGTCTGGACCCCCTCCATAGGGAAGTGATTTCCCTCGGCAGACAACTTACCAGCTCCAATCAAAACCGATTATCTGACAATGGGCGGGGTTTATACCAACGACGCTGACAGAAATGACTTTTGTGAACAACCAAGGCTGCCGTTAATGAAAGAGCCTTTGACCAAAAGAACCCGATATTGGTGTAAATTCTTTTTTCTTTTGAGTTACGTTGTCATTATTTACTCAGGCACCTTTTTGGCAGCCCGTGTAGCGCAGCTTTGGGTCCTGACCTTTGTGTACATGTTATGGGTATGTTTATACATGTTACGGGGCGGCCGTAGCTCTCATTATTACGCGGAATGTGTTCATGAAGAGAGTGAGTTTTGTCTGTTTTAGCGTCGCTTGACAGACGTTACATGATCCGTTGCTATCCAATTGCTGCCGGAGGCATTTTGCTCTGTGTCCGTTGGTTACACCTCTTGAACATCAAAAATCAGGCTAGCGGTCAAAAGATTAGCTACTGAGTATATATAGTAACTAATCTTTTGAATCTATTTAAGTCAATTTTCAACAGTGTTTTATCATTTAGAGATACATTTTTTTCAATCTACAGTAGATGATTCATGAAAGTTTTTATACTGACTGTTGTGTCTACTGAGCGTGGTTTCTGTTACATGTATGTCTTAAGCGGGGAAATCGACTTGCACAGTAGATGTTGAGGATGATCTTTGAAATCGATAAATTGACTCTTTCTGTTTTAATGAGCGCTGATGACAAAATAAATGAATTGAGAAGACTCTCACTGATTATCACTTTTCCCACCACAAGGGTTTGTGACGGGTTTTGAAAGGGTGCCTGTTCTCAAGACTGAGAACATCCAGATGACAGTCCGGGTTAAACAAGGCTCTGACGGCTCTGACGACCATTTCTACCCGGAGACACTCACGTGTTACTCTTTCCTGGATCTGCCCTTATACTCAACGAAGGAGATCATGCGAACAATGCTGACGGTGGCCCTGAGCAACAGAAGAGGAACCCACAAGTGATGCTGGGACTGTGCCCCTCCTATTCCCAGTATCTGCAATGAACAGAGGACTTAGAGAAGATATAACACTTTGCAAGAGCAGCCTCTGTAGCTCGCAGTGTACCTGTGTATTGGCAAACATGACGGGTTTAAAATTCTTAAAGGTGACATATTATGCAAAAATCTCTCTTTCAATGCACATAAATGTGTGTATCTGTGGAGCCTTCTGGCCCACGAACCTTGAAAAAAGACCACCCTGTGTTTTTTGTGAGCTGGCTAAACCCTACAGCTCCGAACAACTGGCTCAGATTTCTCTCCCACTGTGATGTCACAGTTGGACTCTTTTGGGGGTAACCCCGCCTCAGAATCGGAAAACCTCCACTTCTCTGGTGAAGGGACATGACATTTCCTACACATTTTGAAATCGGTTGACCAATCACAACAGACTGGGCCAGCTGGCCAATCAGAGCAGACTGGGGCTTTATCGGGAGGGGGCGGGGCTTAAAGAAATCCAGGCGTTTCAGACAGAGGGTGAAAAGAGGAGCTGCAGGAATGGGCAGTGTGAGAACACTGATGCCTTTTCTGAACATCAGCGCATGTAAACCTTTTCAAATGGTCACACAAATTAAAAATATGAACCTGAATATGAGCATTATATGTCACCTTTAATGATGATGTGTTTATGGTGGTGTGTCTAAAAAATTATGCCTCACAGTGAAAATACAAATTTAAATTGTATGCATATGTTTTAAATCTTAAACAAGTGATTTAATTATATTTCTTTCTTGTCAAATCTCAGAAGAGTATGATAAATATTTTTTTTCCAGATAAATTGTTTATCACAACATCTGCAGACGATATGTACATGAGCACAGCAGTCACTTTGTCATGCCTCTTTTAATTTTCCTTATTCACCTACTCCTTTTTTGGGGGGGGTGCCTGCATTGAACATATTCAGACAAACTGACCTTATTCTTACTGCTGCATATAGTCAACTTGATTGAAACGGTACTGTATGTTACATTGAAATAATGCAGCTCATATATGTATAGTACTTGTATATAGTAAAGATTAACCTTTTATCTTTTGTTAAAATAATGACCTGTCCTTAAACAGTTGTGTGGATGACTCAGGTTGGATGTACAGTGAGTACAGTTTATTTTTAAGTTCCTGTGACGGGTTATTACATTTAAAGGCAATTGATTTGATTCTTCTTTTGTGCCAATGTTCATGTTTTGTTGAGAACTGTTATTTTGGGAAATACAAGGAAATTCTGGATATACACTCAATTGGGAAACAATAATATATTTTTTTTCTGATAACTTGAAAATACTAAACTGTGGCATAGTAATAATCTGTTTGCGCCCACATTACCTTGACTTTTGTTTACTTGCATTTTACTGAAATGTTTGACATTTTTGCTTATTTTTTGTTACTTACATTTCATTTTCCTTTGTAAATCTATGTATAATAATAACTCAGATCTAAGTTGAAGGAAAAATTAAAGTGAGATGAAACCAGAAAAAAAAATAAACAAAAACAAATTAAGCTGCAACAGTTAATCGATTAGTAACGACAACTGAATTAATCGCCTACTTTTTTGATAATCAATTAATAGGTTGAAGTAGTTTTTATGAGAAAAAAAAGTCCAAACTGATTTCAGCTTCTTAAAGGTGACAATATTTTCTGGATTCTTTGCTCCTCTGAGACAGTAAACTAAATATCTTTGGTGTGAGGACAAAAAAAAACATCATCTTGAGGTTTTTTGGAAACACGATCAGCATTTTTCATGATTTTATGGACCAAACATTTCATCTATTAATTGAGAAAATAATTGACAGATGAATTAGTTGCAGCCCTAATTTTTTTTATTTCTATACCCATGGTACATGTCTCTGAGTAAAGAAGCCTAACCAGGGACAGGGGTTGTAAATGTTGATAGTTAAATAGTACTGAGATTGCTTTTAGCAATGAAAAGTGCTCTATAAATGAAATGAATTATAATAATAATTATTATTATTATAAATTAGCCTATAGGCTGTATCCTGTTATTGTAACATTATACAATTTTTTGCATTGTCCCTGACAAATTAACTAATAATAAGTAATAAATAAATTGATTAAAAAAACTGTGGATGGTGGTTATATTAACCTCAATAATAGCCATAATGTCAACAACAGTTCAGCAAGTCTCGCTGCTTCTGTCCTCTCATCTGTTCTTGTTGTATGATAAGTCAATAACTGGTTTGGCCTATAAAATGTCAGAAAATAGGGATATTTCTAAAAGGCACCATGTCTTCAAACTGCTTGTTTTGTCTGAGGCATGAAAACCAAACGCAAAGTCTAAACTTTGGATAACATTTCTCTCAGCAGCAGCAAAACACAAAGACAACCAAGCTCACGTGGTTCAGTATCAAAAAGTGGCGTTGAAATGACGATAATATTGTTTCACCGCAATCATTTCTGGGACAATATATATACCGTGCAACAACAACAACAACAACAACAAAAACAAACGTTATGGTGAGGAAGCCCTGTAGCAGGTGGACGTGATGTTGACAGAGAGACATTGTCCACTAGGTGGCGTCGTCGTTCTGCTGGTTGGACGAGACAAAGAGCAACGTGGGATGAGATGAGATCAGACCTACAGATGATTTAAGAATAAAAATAAGACGTTATTCCACAGAATGGAAAACGTATAACACACACACACAGACACACACACACACACACACACATATATAAATATATATATATATATATAGAAACGTACATTCACATAAGATCATTAGTAAATTAATCTGCAAGTGGATTGCACAGTACAGGAATGATCGTCCAGTGTCCAAGAGCAAACTGAGGGAATAAGAGGAAACAACTTTTCCTTCCTTCTGAGTCATAATAATAATAATAATAATAAACATGAGTAGGATGTGAGGAATCTGCATGTTAGTATTCGGCCGCGTAAAAAGCCTCGATGATGATTCTCTGACTCTCGGCTATTTAGGGGGGGGAAAAAATCAACATTGGACAGTTATATAATTTCTTGCACTTCCGAAATCGCTCACTCGGTCACATTCTCGTGCCCGCGCCGCGCGCGCGCGCGCGAGAGAGAGGGAGAGAGATGCTCGCGTCCGCGCGGCCGCTGCGGGAGCGAGTTGGAATGCATTGACGTCAGAAGGGAAGCTGGGACGCACGCGCGCGCGCGCGCGGTGTTCCGTCCGCTACCGTGTGTGTGTGTGTGAGAGTGCGTGTGCGCGCGGTCACACGGCTCGGGCACTGTGGGATGGACGGAGTCGAGTGCGCCGCTCATGGAGCAGCAGGAGCGGAGCGGAGGGAGGACGGAAGGAGGCGGCGCTTGTCCTCCGCGTCGTCGCTGTGCGTTCGAATGCGCCGCTGACATTACCGAGTGCGGCGCTCCTGTGCGGGAGTGGACTCCGCGCGTCGCGGCCACACACACCGGGGCTTCTGTGCGCAACGATGGTAAGTTGATCCGCGGCGGAGGTGGGACGGTGCGTAAAATACACACAGCGGGCCGCAGTGCCCAGAGAGAGAGAGAGAGTCGGCGAGGTTGGCAGACTCCGTGTGTGTGTGCGTGTGTGTGTGTGTGCCAACTCTGGACTGTCTGCAGCTGAGAGCCAAAGTGTGTAGAGCAGCTGCAGGTGAAGCACCAGCTCGTTGAGGGGTGTGGGGGTCCACGCAGTGTTTTTGGATCTGATAAAAGTCACGGCCTGCTGCTGCTGCTGCTGGGGGGGGGGGTCCACTTCAGCCCAGTGAAGCTGTTTAAACATGCTGGAGGAGGCTGCTGTCTGTAATGGCAACAACAATAACGCTGCTTCATAGTGATGAATAAGTGATGATGATAGTGTAGATGCCTGTCAAGGCTTTTTGTATGGAAACAACATAAAGTGCACCACAGATGATGACCATGGTTAGAGTTACCCCTGGAGAGAAAGATCTGATGATGACATCACCACCAGGTCTTAATGACACCTTCTGACCCTCTTAGCAAAAACTAATGACACACAGACACACACACACACACACACACACACACACACACACACACACACACACACAAACAAACGCACGCACACGTACATTATGGTTTCCTGTTACAGTATTGATTCGCCGTTGCCATTTGTGCTGGTGGGATGTTATTTGAGATAGAGACAAAACGCAGCCCTTCACACACTAAAAGACTTCTATCTCAACCCTCTGTGATCTTAAAACATGCTATCGTCTGATCGTCACTTCTTCGTCCAAACTTCTGTCTGTTACCGGCCCGCGCTCCTGAAAGGGATTAAGCTTCAACGGCGGCAGCAGTCGACCTTATCTAAAGCTCTTCTCCCTTTGGGCCAAAAGGCCAAAGTGATCAACCCGTCTCATTGTGTTGTCTCTTCTTTGACCCGCCAGGCGACTCTCCGCACCCCGACACCTTGACCCAACTGTTGTCCACCTCTTTCCTTTCGTACCTCGTAATCCCTGAAGCCCTCCGCAGCTCTGCCCGCCTCCCCTTCCAACGCCGACCCCCTCCTCCTTTGTTTCGACCATGGACCCCTCCGGAGAGACGGCGGCAGCCCGGGACGGACACCTGGAGCCCAGGTGCAGCCCCGGGCGCTCGGACCTCAGCGGGCTGTACCACCTGGGCCGCACGTTGGGCAGGGGCCACTTTGCCGTGGTCAAACTGGCTCGCCACGTCAACACCGGGCAACTGGTGGCCGTCAAGATGATTGACAAGACCAAACTCGATGTCATGGCAACGAGCCACCTCTTACAGGAAGTGAGGTACAGACAGAGTCATGGTCAGAACATCTTGAAATCCGTACATCCCTCGGATAACTCCGAGATGATTATCTCACCGTTATATTTCTCTCAGGTGCATGAGGCTGGTGCAGCATCCCAACGTGGTGCGACTCTACGAGGTCATCGACACGCCCACCACCCTGTACCTGGTCATGGAGCTGGCCGAGGGCGGCGACCTCTACGACTACATCCTGCGCCACGAGGGGGGCGTGGCCGAGGGCACCGCCAAGCGCCACTTCGCCCAGATAGTGCGCGCCGTGGCCTACTGCCACCAGCTCCACGTGGTGCACCGGGACCTGAAGCCCGAGAACGTGGTCTTCTTTCCGCAGCAGGGGGCGGTCAAGCTGACGGACTTCGGGTTCAGCAATCTGTTCCAGCCGGGGACGATGCTCGCCACCAGCTGCGGGTCGCTGGCGTACTCCGCCCCTGAGATTCTGCTGGGAGAAGAGTACGATGCTCCGGCTGTCGGTGAGAAAAGTTCGATTTTTATCCTTTGTTTGTTTGTTTGTGGCATCTATGATTAGAAAGCTGTTAAACTACGACGGATGGTTCGTCTCCACTTCCTGCCACTGTCATCAAAATGCATGCGTTATATGGTTGCTGCCATTTTGCTCGTGTGACGTCATTTGGAGCCGGAGTCTGCTCAGTGGTGTTCTTGGGGGCGGAGCCAATGTATGGAGGTCCGACATATGCGAGCAAGTGCGAGTCAGTCTGAAAATATCTTTGAGAAAAATGTATGCAACGTCCACTTTGATATTTTACTCCGGCCCACGTCCCGTCTGCTAACGTGGAGGAGGCGGGGTTTATGACCCATACTGCAGCCAGCCAGCAGGGGGCGATCCAGATGATTTGACTTCCGTTTTCTGGGGATCTGTCACGCTGTCGTCCATCTTTACTCTAACCATCTGTGGCTCCAGGTCTGGGGGTGAAGATACCACATGATATTTACCAGAACTAGAATGTCACTCAGTAGATCAAGGCCCATCAGTTCCCTCAAATTCAATCAAGGTCGTACCAAATGGCAAACGATATCAGTCCCTTAATATAACTGATTTTTTTTCACCCTGATCCGTGAATTATTCCTTAGGAAATTGGCGTGAAAAAAAAGATCAGGAATTTTATGGATTTTTTTTTCTCGCCCCATGTCCCATCCTTTCATAAAGTGTGATGGAAATCAGTTAATCACTTTTCCTCTAAACGTTTCTTCTTATTTTCTTCTGAATTACCAGACGAGTTCCGATTTGTCGTTCCGCTCTGAGATCAGCGTTCAAAGTCTTTTGCCGGTTGAGGAAAAGTATGAATCGAAAAAACCTTCTAGATTTTAATTCTTTACTCCCTAAAATGACACGATCCAACTGATTTGATTCGATTCTTTTTTCTCCCCTGACCGCAGCGGCGGGCCCTCGTTCTGGAGCTTTCTGTCGTGTCACATCATGATCTTCAGCCCTATACAGTGGTAGTACAGTAGATGTTGATAGAGATGTTGGCGTCTTGTTCGTGGGTTTGACCCAATGTAAAAATGTCCGTCGACAGAGCCGTCTTGGTCTGAGGTCCGTTTAGTGGCATTTTCTGGAGCTTTTGATCATCTTACACGCTCGTGTGTGTGTGTGTGTGTGTGTGTGTGTGTGTGTGTTTGTGTGTGTGTGTGTGTGTGTGTGTGTGTGTGTGTGTGTGTGTGTGTGTGTGTGTGTGTGTGTGTGTGTGTGTGTGTGTGTGTGTGTGTGTGTGGGATTAGTGTCTGTGTATCTGGGTCAGTCTTAGCGAGCCAGCCAGTCGTGAGCCAACCTGGCTCGTTCTGCAGTGGAACCAAACACTGCAGCTCACCACCACTGGGCTCTCACACTGCATAGCAAGTGTGTGTGTGTGTGTGTGTGTGTGTGTGTGTGTTTGTGTAATAGGCACAAGCAGACAAAGACAGAAAGCAGAAAGAGAAAGTACCGTGCACTGTCACTGTTTATCCACGGTGGAGCGGTCGGTCTGTTCTGTCGGGGGGGCGGCGGCTGTGGCCCAGGACGTAGAGTCGGTCGTGGGTTCGATTCCCGCTCCGGGCAAAACACTTAATCCTAAATTGTGAACGGGTGAATGTGATTTTTGGCTGTAAAGCGCTTTGAGTGGTCAATAATACTAGAAATAATCTGACGGATAGATATAGATTGTGGGATTTGGCAATAATCCCCCCAAAAAAACACCCCTGCGGTCTGTGGCCTCACGTCTCCGGGGAGGGGACGCGGCACGTCCGCTTCAGGGACGCCGGCGGTCTTATCTGCCCGGCGGGGACCTGGCCGTTTGTTCATCTACACTGAACACAAATTGCATCCTGCAGTTAGTGGCGGTTCTTTCGCGTTTGTTTGTTCCAGAGGAAATTCTGCCAGCGGCAGGAAATGAGTCGCGGACGGGCCGAACAAATGTTTAGGCCTTGAGTTCTCTCGTGCTCGTGTTAATTCACCGTGTCTGTCTTAAAAACAAAGGCACAGGAGTATAAAGACGAGCGGCGGTGAAGAAACGCTGCTCACGCGCGTCCGTGGGTCGCATGAGTTCCTGTTTCCAAAAGTGTCCACACGAAGAGCGTCCGCTTCAATCGTCGGAGCGTTTTTTATTTTTAGCCTCGTTCAGTTTCTGCTTCGCTTCCACTGAAATGCACTTTTTCTGTGTTTCGGGTTCCGCTCCGCTCTCAACGTGACTCAACCTGGGGAGGTCGTCGTGACGACGTCATCGCCTCGATGGAAATGTCGACTTCCATCGCACACGGAGAAACAATATAAATATTGATGTGTGTGTGTGTGTGTGTGTGTGTGCGTGTGTGTGTGTGTGTGTGTGTGTGTGTGTGTGTGTGTGTGTGTGTGTGATAATCTTGAGCTGCACAGAGGAAGAGATGTCCCTTAGTGATCTCAGCTTTGCAAGATGACTCATAAACCTGTCACTGCACACACACACACACACACACACACACACACACACACACACACACACACACACACACACACACACACACAGCTCTGTCTCTTTGCTATTTTGGTCTGGTATTATCAAACTGATGTTTAATTCACCGTGGTTCCTTGTGCAACGTGTGTGCAGCGTACATTATGTGTGCTCTGTTTGCAGATATGGTTCGCGCGCGCGTGTGTGTGTGTGTGTGTGTGTGTGTGTGTTGGATGACAGTCATATGATGTGGAGGAGAGACAGGCAGGTCCACAGGGTGTCTTGCCTTCGACATAGAGAAACAATCGCTCTGCCTCGCAGTTACATAACACCGTCCTGTTACCGTGTGAACTCGTGTGTGTGTGTGTGTGTGTGTGTTTGTGTGTGTGTGTGTGTGCGTTCAGGTTTTGAAGTCTGAGTGTTGATGTCTCAACGTAGAATTCACAGCGAAGGGTAAAGGACTGAAGGTCAGTAAAGGTCAGTGGAAAGTCCTCGCCCCTCGGCTGTAGTATCACGCCGGCGCCCGCTGATGGGAAGACGTTGTTTTTTTCCTTTTTTCTCGACAAACCGATCGACACTCTCAACATTCGGTCAAACAGAACCCGGTTGACGACGAGAACTCAAGTCTTTGTAAATATGACGGTGAGCGGTGATGTTACGACCGAGAGGTTCGTCTCGCCAACACGTTACCTAAGACCGTAATAGAAAAAAAAGAAAAGGGAGGAAGGGAGGCCCGAATCGGTGGAGAAGGAATTTGTGCATTTGACAGATACTGTAAACGTGTCATCTGCCCACCACGTACACACTCTGAGTCATTATCGATCGATCTGTGGATCATTTTTTCTCGATTAATCGATTCGTTGTTTGGTCCGAAAAATGTCACAAAATGTTGAAAAATGTCGATGGTGTTTCCTCAAAACTCCAAGATGATGTTTTGTTTCGTCCTCACACCGAAGATCTTCAGTTCACTGTCACAGAGGAGCAGAGAAACCAGAACATATTCACATGGAAGAAGCTGAAATAAAGAATTTTGACTTTTTTTCCTCATAAAAACGACTTGAACCGATTCATCGATTGTCAAAATAGTTGTCAATTAATTTAGTAGTCGATTGCTGATCGATGAACCGTTGCAGCTCCGGTCGTAACTGAAAAAGATCATTAGCTTTGTTTAAAAAAAAACAAAGAAACAATAATTATGATCATCACTTTTATTAAAAAAAAATTGAATGAGATAAAAAAGAAAAGAAGAAAGATCCAGTGTCCATAAAGTGTGATGCATTGAAAAGGGTTCAAAGACTTTCCATGTCTGTTCCCCTTCGCCCGTCCACCTCGCACGTCTCCGCTCCAGGGCGGAACGCCGCTCATAGGAAACCCCCCCCCCCTCCCCCATAAACATCCCGTTTTAGATCAAGGAAGAGCTCCATCGCCGGAGAGCGTTTCCAGACAAAACCCCTTTGTCAGTGTTTTCATACCAACCTGCAGGACTGTTTATATCAACAGAGGCACTTCTTCTCCAAAGGCCGGAATGAGCCCAGATCTCAGCACACCGCCGCCGCCGCCGCCGCCGCCGCCGCCGCCAGGCACGTCGGAAAAAATATAACAGCACAAAGAAGAAACCTTCTCCCTTAGCAACGGACTCCAAACTCAACTCAGAGGAGACAAAATGATGACAGAGGTCATCACGGCTGAGTCTCATGAGGGATAAAAATAATCCTCCTCATTATTGTCTGAATTCGAAAAATTCGTAAGCCGATCAACAAAGAAGTAAAAAAAAGATGTATTCTGCTCTTTCAGTTTTTTTCTCTTTCCTCTAGTGTGTCATATTTTTTTTTCTTCTGAATGTTAAAGTTCAGCAAAGTGACAAAAAGAAAAAGTAGGCGGTCAAGGGAGCTCCCCCCCCCCCCCCCGACAGGAAACAACTGATCCTGACGCTCCCGCTCCTGAAACGCCTCGCCGGTCGTCCGGACGACACGTTGTGACATCACCGCAACATGGTGACGTCACCATTCCAGGGAAGTCTAACAAAAGTCGGGTGAAGCGAGAGCGAGAGATCGTCCTACCTGGCAGGTAGCAGGTTGACCAATCACAACAGACTGGAGCCAGCTGGCCAATCAGAGCAGACTGGGCTTCATTTGGGGGGAGGGGCCTTAAAGAGACAGGAGCTTAAAAAACCAAGTGTTTCAGCCAAGATGTTGTGAAAGAGGAGCTGCAGGGAACTGGTGTGTTTACTGAACATGAGAGCGTGTGAACCTTTTTCAGGTAATAACCCACGTTAACATTATGAATCTGAATATGAGAATAACACGTCTCCTTTCATTTTCAAAACAAGGACAAAGTCGAAATGCCAGAAATAAACTTTAAAATTTCTAGAATAAGGTCGAAGATGATATGAATCTCCTGACCTGAGGCACATGACCGCCTCCCCAGAAGGCCTCGTGTGGATGAATTGGTGAAATTATTTTTAGTAACAGGGACATTTTCTTCCAGCACATAGACACACACACACACACACACACACACACGAGATTGTTCCGACTGTTCAGAAGGAGAAAACCACACAAGTTTGGAAAGATGAAACAGCTGTCAGTCGCTCCTCTGACTGGATTGGATGAACCAGAGGAGTCGACTGTATTTCCTTGATGTTTCCACGTCATTGTCAAAATGCAAAAGGAAAAAAAGAGAAAGTCCCATCTCAGTCTTTTTCTCACGCCTGGTCCTAATAATAAAACTCCCCCGTACTCTTGGACTGGGAGACTTTAAAAGTTCACACTAGGCATTCAAATAAAGGTTGTGTCGTCTTCTGCTGAGGCAACTTGACCTCGGCCCCTTGAAATCTGTTTTTAAAACTGTGTTCATGTATGTAAAGGACATGCAACAGTGTTTCCCAGCCGGATGTTGCTCGAAGGCGACGACACGAGAAGTCACAACGTAGCGACGGTGTCTTCTGTGTTACACTGTACGTCTCCACTGTAAGTTATTGAACGTCATGAGGGGGAGTTTGTATTTACAGTATCAGTGACTTGTTGCATGAGCGACCGTTTCGTGGGCGGCGGCCGCGGTGCCGTTTCTCCTAATGTGGGCAAAACAGAAAAGAAAAAGTTCGGCGTGCTTGGACTGAGCTCGGGCGAACCTTGGGGAACGGGGGGGGGGGGGGGGGGGGGGGGGGGGAGTGGGGCGTCGTCGACCCCTCGTGACGTCTGCGCTCTCGAGATGTGCTCTTCAGGAGGGGGCGGGGCCTAAACGAACAGGGGCCGCGGGAGAGTCACAGATCGAACTCTGTGTCCAAGTTTTTAGTTTAGGTGTGTGTGTGTGTGTGTGTGTGTGTGTGTG
>NC_061521.1:24362500-24385000 GCF_022379125.1 Scophthalmus maximus | reverse complement strand
ACTGGGCCAGCCGCCCAATCACTGCAGACTGGGGGGTGGGGTTATCGGGAGGAGGAGGCGGGGCTAAAAGAAATCCAGGCGTTTTTTTTAGACAGAGGGTGAACAAGAGGAGCTGCAGGAGCGGGCAGTATGAGAAACACTGATGCCTTTTCTGAACATTAGAGCATGTGGACCTTTTCAAGTGGTCACCCCGATATTACAAGTATGAACCCGAACGTGATCATATAATATGTCACCTTTAATCTGGAGCGCAGCAGTCAGACTGCAGTAGAACCGGACCTCATCCACTTGCTGCTGTGTTACAGGAGCGACCGACAGAGTTGGACTGTGTCGAAAACGATAGCGAAGTGAAACCTGCACAGGAAAGGAAGACGGCGACCCGCGACAGTTTCTACCGAATAATAAGCTACAGTCCGTTTTTTTTGTTGTCGTTTGTTCTGAAGGTGCCTGTAACGAGGAAAATGACAGTGGTTTTCGTAACCGTTTGCTGAGAAGGTCGGGGACGTTCTCCCATTTCATGTTTTCTAATGTCTGAATTTGAAACGAAGTTAGAAACCAGCTTCCCGCTACGGAGGAGTCGCCTCCTCTTTTCCCCTTTTTGCACAATTCCGCTCCTCACGTTGGTTTCAAAGCTCTTAGATATAAGCTCCACATAGACTGCGACTGTTAGATATGATATATGTGATATGATATGGTGTATGATCTTGTCTTATTGATATATAGGCTCGTCCAAAAAAACACACTGTGTGATACTGTTCGATCAATCCATAGGGATGCGGGTCTTCCACGGTATATCTGACGCTGTTCTGGAACATTTGAATCATATCGGAACAATAACACTTTTTATGTTTTGGGACGTGCAGGTATGACGTTCCTTGAATTGTTTCGTTTTTTTTATATATATATATATATATATATATATATAATGTGACAGATATTAATTCTCCCTAAAAGAGAGGGATGTGACGTTGTGCATGTTCGTACTGTTATTTATCACGATATACCTCCGTGTGTCTTGGGTCCCGACAGGACGCTGTTCTCGCGCGACTCGTACCTTGAGCTAAATCCACTGATTATTGAATTTGCACACAAGTACGTCGACCGTGGCTGGTTTAGCTTTTTCCCTTTCGAGCAGCGTCCTGGGGATCTGGTGGATCGTATTTGTTGGGTCATCTGGACCAGATTAGTGTCCATCGTCCATCCGCGTGGTATTATTTTTTAACCAAATGCCTCCGTGTGCGTGTGCGTGTGTGTGTGTGTGCGTGTGTGTGTGTGTGTGTGTGTGTGTCTCCTTTATTTTCACAAGCGTTCTCCTTCTTTTTGAACCCTCAGACATGAAGTGTAGGAAAGGACAATGTTCCCCGTCAAGTCTCTGCAGCTTCACGTGTGAGCAACAAATTGTATTTCTTTTTTTTTTTAACCTGTGACCGGACGGGCGTCACGTGAAAAATCGGATTATTTGTTGTTATTTCCTCGGCCGTCGAGGCGTTAAAATCTGTGCAGAGGCGGAATAATCAAATCCCATTATCCCACAATCCTGTGCGATTCTCGCAGCCTTGTCTCCCCCCAGTGTGTCTGCTGACCTGCCTGATAACTAAGGACCACGTTCTCTCATGGAGCCATGAACTTATTTTTCTGTATTTATTTATTAAAAACGGATTAAATCAAAAAGGATGGACGTGTGTTTATTTCACAAAAGGCACATGTGCCTGTCTTTATACTTTACTCTTCATATTTTACAGATCTTCCGGTGATTCATTTGTATAATATAATGTATTATTAAAGATTAGTCAGTGACTCGCAGCCTAATGCTCGTGACCCCTTTCTATTAAAATGGTTTTTGTGGTTATTTTACATTTTTTTTACATATATCTCATTTTAAAAGTAAAAGTCATGCAACAGTTAATTGATTAGTAATCAACACCTAAATCAATTGCCAACTCTTAATAATCGATTAATCGGTTCAAGTTGTTTTTATGGGGAAAAATATTTCAAAATTCTCTGATTTAAGCTCCTTAAATGTGAATATTTTCTGGTTACAGTGAACTCTGGGTTTTGGGAAATACAATCGACATTTTTCACAATTTTATGGACCAAACTAATCATATTAATGGAGAAAATAATCGACAGATTAATCGATGATGAAAATAATCAGGACATTTGCAAGTCTTGTTAAAACAAAAAGTGTGTCTGATCTTTGATATTTTCATTTAAATCAGTTTAATTCATAACAGTAAAATTATCCCATATTTCACAAAAAAGTAGAGAAGAAAAATTGTGTATAATTGTTTTTTTCCTTCTTTCCTCTCCCGTAGATTTATCAGGTTTTATCTTCTGACCATTTAGACTTCGACCTATCGCCTTCCCCAACTGTACTTGAACTCTCGTAGTGTTTAACGTACAGGGAGGTTACATTTTTATTATGTTGTACTTGTACTTCTCAGTACAGGATAATCCTCTGTCCTTCTCGGCCTCCGAGACGTTAACACGTACAAAATTATGAGTAGGCTGTTCAAGTGAGGACGAGGATGATTAATAGCGACATGTATTCGTTAAATTCCCACCACAGCGTGGGAGAGAAGAGAAACTGTGCTATATTATAACAATTATGGTGTAAAATGCCCCCAGATTCTCCATTTCCAGTCTTCTTTGATTATCAGCTAAATGTACTTGATCAATATTCATCACGCAGCAGAATGGATCCTGTGCGTAGCATATTAGTGTTTACATTATATCTATAATTAGTTTTATTATCACTGAAGATGCATCGACATGAAAGGAGCATTTTTATGTCGCTGTTGAGCAGTTTCCTCTGACAAAATGCATCATATTCCATAAGCCCATCATGTTTCGTGTTGTTACCTCGAATAATTGATTTTTTTTTTTTGCCGTCTAAAATGTGATTTTCTTCTTTTTGAACGAACAGAAATAACAACAACCAACCAGTGATACCTTCTGTGCATTTATTTTTAGGAGAACTAGCAATCAGACAGTCACCTCTGTTCCTGACCTGAAATCCTGATCCCAGGACCAGATTATATATCTACAACTCTGCATCTTCACTGACACACACACACACACACACGTTAAATATACAACTGCAGCCAGATGAGTGTGTCTCACTGTCCATCTGCATCCTTGCTGAATCCGTCTCTTAATGCTGAATTCAACATTGGGTGTATAGCGCCTCCTGGTGGCTGGAAGGAAATACTAACTAATTAAAAACAATAACTTACAGTATATGATGTTCAGTACACCACTGTTCAGCAAGTATGAAAAAACAAAAACAAAGTGGTGGACTCTCCCCAGTGGCTTCATCTGCATATTGTGAAAAAATAGAACGACACGCGAGCATTTAGCCTAGAAGATGAATTAGTGATTGCAGCACAGTGGTCTTTCTTTCTTGGAGGCACACAACAGACTGACAAGTGAGTCAAAACTAAAAATCTGCACATTTAAAATATATATATATATATATATATATATATATATATATATATATATATATATATATTTCTAATAACAAAGCAGACAAATATTCTTTGGTTGCTCCCCATCGGGCTCAAAGCAAATCTTAAAATCTTGGCACATGATTTGCTGTGTTAACTTTAATCTTTGTTCCTATAGTTGTTGTGAGATTATACTTTAGGGGAGGAGTAAAGAAAGGACAGTATCATCAATGGGAGTAGAAGTAATAATACATACAATGCTGAGACATGCTTAATTCTCATAAACTTATACATTATTGGTAAAAGTCAAATTAGGGCAAGAATAAGACATGTAAGCATTTCCACTTTAAATCTCCATAACTATATATAATATACAAATAAATGGGTGTTTTTTTAAAACACCAATGTAAACTCATTGCCCCCCTCCACATTTAAAAAAAACAACTTTTACAGCAGGTTTTGATTCTGAACATTCAATAAATACATTATTTGGACTGTCAAATTAGGACTGCAAGTATAAGTTGAAAGATTACAAGACGAACTCTAGAGGTCTACTGTAAACACCATGTACTCAATTAGTTTGATGTTTGGGAAAATATGCATTTGTTTGTTTTCTTGCCAAAAAGACTGATTCCACTCTCATGTCTCTACGTTACGTACGGTTGCCTATGTCTATATCCTGCAGACATTTAACAACATTAGCTTTTGGAGTTGTGTTAATTCTGTTCACCTAATGACTCTTAAGTCCGTTATTCACTCTCCTTAAGTGCTGTAGATGAATTTCTTCCAACGCCAGAGAACAAATATCTGCCTATATTTAGCTGCTAAAGAGACATCGGGTTTATCAGAGCTTCTTTGCTATAAAACTCAGCTGTGTGCTGTGTTCAATAACAATACTGATGAGAGCCAAGGGAGTCAAAGAAAAATGATTCATATACTAAAGTTTGCAAGATATGAAAACCAAAACGACGAGTCGAAAGATAGTAAAATGTTCACAACAGCTTAAGAACCTGCACACGCAGTTGATTATTATCTGTGTTCAATACCATGTGTGACCAAATTACTGAATTTCATACTGAAATATGCTTATGACGATCACTCCAATGATGATACTGTCCTCGACGTATAAACCCTGAACACTAGCTGTAGCTAATCACTAGGTGGCAGCACTGAGCAAATACATTTTGTCAAGTAAGATTTCCATCTTTGACCCTGACAATAACATTCAATACTATTTCCTGTCAGTCCCACACTAAATGTTGACCGTACATACTGTAGCACAAGAGCTATTCAGGATTCTCTCATTAAATTCCTCCTAAAAACCTCCTTTTTCATAACATAATATTTTTAAAGGGCACATTCCCAAATTACCAAAACATTCCATTTGCTGTCTGATATTGGGGGAATACTTTTTAACTTGCTGTATCAATTGCACTTGCAGTCTACCTGTAGAGTAATATGAAGGTGCATTTCAAAGTGTGTACATTGCAGAAGCACTCTGCAGAAAGGCATTAAGGGTCTGCACAGGGACTATTGGGGTACAGCAGTGTGCAGCGTGGGCCCTGCCGGAGGATCGTACGGTCTCTTCTGGTCGTAGCAGCCCAAGCACAAGACGACACAAAGCCACCGCCTCAACGCGGAAACACAATCACTACTCTTCAGACTGGAGCTTCTGGAAGAGAGGAAAGAAAGGGTTGTCAATCATACAGACGAAGTAGGAACATCGCCAATCGGACAATTCAAACTTTTTTTTATATTGTAATAATGCCATTTCATGATGATGACATCATGAAGTCACTTATATGATTGGTTAATCCTAAATAAGCTGTACATCATGTCTAATGTTACTGGTTTCACAAGTTAATGTATCACTACACTATATGACGTCATTCCATGCCTTCGTCATGGTGACATCACTTCCTGTTATATGATCATAAATTACTTTCAGAGCAGGTCGTGTCTATAGTCCTATAGGAATGCAGAGATACCGCAAGAAAATGCATTTTTGAACTGTGCATGACGTCATTTTCTGACATCACTGCTTAATGACGTCACTTGTCATATGACATCATGCGATGGGGAATAGTTTTCTGATCAAGGTGAGCTTTCCATTTTCTCTCTAGTCCCATTATTTGCAAAGATATCTTGGGGTCATATTTCTGTTGACCTTGACCTTTGACCAATCAGCTCCAAAAGTTAATCATCTGGAGATAAACTCCCAAGTGATATCAGAACCAAGTTTGGGAAAAATCTGTATTCTGTATATGTGCTCTTGAGTTATAATAATGAAATCTCTTAGGGAAGTTTGTTAACCTGTTGTTTCAGAGCCTCCATGGATGTGAACTCAATGTGCTCTCTCTTTTTCCGGATCCAGTCAGGTTCGTCTGGGATCAGGACCGACAAAATCACCTTCACCAAGATGAGCACATGCTGCAGAAGCACACAGAGTATAAAAATAAATAAAAAGGTTATGGGAACATTATTATGTCTGTGTCTTTCCCTGACGATCTCTCCGTCCTCCGTCTTACCTCCACCAGAACAGCCAACAACAGAATGTTTGTGCCGCTCAGCCCGCCCTCCCGACACAGCTCCTGTAACCGTGGCGACAGCAGCAGCAGCCAGCAGTTGGACACGACGGAGACAAAGCTCAGGACCTCGAACGCAATCTGCAACGCGGCACAATGGCATCAGCTGTCCGCGCGTAACACAACTGGCTGAGTGTGACATACCGGGCTGCACCTCATTTCTATTGTGTGTTGTGTGCTGTTTTTTTTGCTGACCTGCCACACGCCCATGCTGGCCACGGGCGGGCAGAAGGGCTTGCGGAAGAGCTTGCAGATCTTATAGGCGTCCGATCGGATCTCCGTCAGGTTGTTGATGAGCAGCAGCACGGCCGTCAGAGGATACACGCAGGAGAAGAGGCTCAGATACCCAAACTGCACCAGGAGCTCAATATACTCCCCAAACAGGCCCTGCGTCAAAACAAGAGGCTCGCTGTTATTCTCTCACTTTGTTCTCACCTTCGGTTTCATTCAAAAATCTTAACTCTGTATACACACAGGGAAAGTGGGAAGGGTGCTTTGTTTCCTGAATTTGTCCTCCTGTGGGTCGTCTTCACTCTCCGCCCTGTGGGGGGCGCTGATGAACCGGTCCACCAGGAAGGGAATGACCGCCTCCGTCACCTGGTTCACCAGCTGGGTCACAATCAGCAAAGACGCCAGACGCTGAAGACGGACAATTTATGCTTGTTCATAAAGAGCATAGTTTCAACCAGCAAAGAAACAACAGCCAAACCAGAGGATTTGTAAGCCTTCTTTACAGACATAAGTGTGGACAACGTGGGCGTAGCTCCACAAGCTGTTGTAAGTAATTTTACAGAAATAAAACCCTCTAAATGACATAATTACATCGTTATGTGACAAATATTTAATGCCCCTAGCAACCGCTATGGTTGCTCACCCTGAAGGCGGGAAACCTTGAATACAATGTGAGGCTTAATTAATGGTGTGAAACAAAAACGCAAAATTGGTCCGATTATCGGATTGCATAAACAACTGTATACATTTTTCTGTGTCTCTGGTGGATGATCTCCCTAAAGTCAAAAAATCAACAACAACAAAGAGAGAAGCAAGCTTACTCCAAAATCACTATCTGCCCCTTTAAGAACATCAAGTGGGAATATTTCTTCCTTTGCTGCATTGATTTGCATTACTTCCTTTTATCTCTGATGCATGTTAATCAAGTGCAAAGTGCAAAGAACTGAAGGAACGTTAAGATCTGAGCAGTTTTACCTTACGAAGCAACGGCACGTCCTGCTTGAAGAAGGCGATGTGGAAGAGCACGGCAAAGTAGTTAAAGAAGGTGAACTGGGGGAGGGGGGAAACAGAGACGAGGGTAAAGAGAATTAGCCTGTCGGTTTCGCACTCCTGAGATAAAACGTTCATGTGGAGATAAGAAGAGGAACTAACCACCAAGACTTTGGCAGTCAGATGCTTCTCGTAGGCCGACTCCTCTCTGTGGTTCTCTGAGAGGACACAAGAAGAGGTCACTGGCTTTCTGTCAGAAATTGAAATTTATTGCGTGAGATGATCATCTGCTCTCTCATTACTATTTTCACTTGGTTTCTCATGTTTCCTCATGTCTTCCTCTAGACTGGAGCTGTACTATAGACTGTATATAAAGATGGAGGACATGACATTTCCCCAAAAGTGAGGCCAAATCATCTGGATCGCCCCCTGGTGGCTGGCTGCAGCATATGTCATAAAACCCACCTCCTCCATGTAAGCAGATGGGACACGGGCCAAACGAAGAAAAGTTTGTTAAATACATTTTTTCCAGAGTTGTTCATGTTTCGGATGAGTTTGGAAACCATCTCTTTATTGTCATATCATCAAAATACTGTATATATCCTGATTCTCCCTCTTGCGCTCCCTCTCCGCCTCGCTTACCGTATTCAGTCAGAGACTGGGCCACCGTCTTGTAAACGGTCGCCAGCATGTTTGTGTAGACGATGTGAAGCACCGAGGGGACGTAGACCAAAGATTGCGACAGCAGCGAGTCCCAGTCCTGGTGCAGCTGTTTCACCTGGGCCTCCCCCCAGTAGAAACAGAGCATCCCCAGCACTACCAACCCTGCAGGCGGAGAGGTGACAGGCTTCACATAAAATCGAATCAAAGTTATTTGGATAAATTTCAAACCAAAGTACCTACCCAGAAACAGCCCCACCACCGGCAACGACACCAGCGCCATTCGCAGGTCCCTCTGCCACCCAGGGAACAGGGGCTCCACGCGACCCGTCACGGGGTTGACGCCCAGGTCCCCGTGGAACCCAGGCCGGGGCTCCGCGAAGCGGTCGGCGAGGTGCAGGGTGCCCCAGCGGTAGGACAGCGACGAGCTCCTGCGTTTCCACAGCTCCATGAAGACCGTGGACCACAGCATGCTGAACACGGCCTGGACCATGTGGCCGCTGACCGCCGGGCCTGAGTCATCGCCGTCAGCGTCCGCGACCGGTGAGCCCGACAATGACTCCTCCATCTGCTTCTGAACCTCACCTGTGATGGGCGAGAAGAACTTTGTGGCCAGTTAGTTTGTTTTTATTTGTTCGCGTCGTCCTTCAGCCGGAATCATCATGCAGGGCAGTATATAAATGTTGCCACATATACTGCTACCATTAACGTACGTCTAGTAGTCTGCAGCATCTTCTGCTGATTTACGACGGTATTGATTTTGAGAGCTGACTGTGTCACCGCACACACTGAAAATAAATGATGAATCCACACACCTACCTGAGAAGTACGTGATGGAAAGGCCCAGTATCGCCGGTGCGAGCAGAGACCAGGTGTAGAAATCGAGGAAGCTGAAGTAGAAAGCCACGGAGCTTCCGAAATACCCATTGACTGAATCTGGATAAATCAGGAGACAAGAGCTTTTAGTACATGTACTGTGTTGAAAATAGCAGCTGTTCCTTCCAGTGTGTGTGTGTGCGTGTGTGTGTGTGTGTGTGTGTGTGTGTTTCATGCATGTTGCCACCCACCCAGCGGCTGGGCCAGCTGATTACCAGAGTACCAGGCCTCGCTCAGATCCTTCAGCTGCTCCGGGTTGTGGAGGGGAAACGTGTCCATGATCACACCAGCTGACCCGAGCTTCTGCCCTGCAACAGGTGTAACATCAAAACAACACCTCAAAACCAAAGTGACGAGTGAACATGGACGGAGGAGGACTTTTCTATCAAACTAATCTTTGTTTACACAGTTACACACAAACATATACATATTTAAAACACACACACACACACACACACACACACTGAAACTGATGCTGAGTGAAGTAAGTTCACGATTGAACGCGAGGAGCGAAGAACAGCTGGCAGGTCATGTACAGCGAATACACATTTCACAGCTGTATATTACATGAGAATGTAAGGATTTTTAAAATGTAAAAAAAACTAAACAAAGCTGTGTCCAAAAACTATTAATAAACATCAGTGACACGTTCCTTCATTATCATGACCTTATTTGGCCTCAATCCCACATTCCAGTCATACTCACTAGACGGCCAAATGTGTATTAATCCGCAGCCGAAAGTAGTCCTGCATCAATGGACTATTGAATCCTGTTTGAATAGTTTGCTAAAAAAACATTATTCAGAGGTTTAATTCCATTACTGAGCCTTTTTAAAGATGGAACTATACATTTGTGAACAAATGTTCATCTTTCTTGGAAACAAATGGACTTCAGGCTGCGTGTTAGACGCCGTCTGAAAGAGGCAGACGATCATGTTGTCGACAGTAAGTAAAAGCTAGAATAACACCAGCCCTTTCTTTTTAAAGTGCTGATCTTCAGCTGCTGATTGTCTGTGTTTCCATCTTTGCCTTGAGGAGACCAAAAAATATTTTACTTTCAGAAACAGGTCAGAAAAGAAGAATCTCTTCCCTCATGGGTGTAATGTCCTCACATTATTCCAATGACGATGTGAAATCTGACAACGCGTTGCGAGCACTCACAGATGTTGTCTCGGTTGTGCAGCGTGACGCTGTCTGACAGGCCCGGTACCCTCAGGTCCCTCTGCGCTCGCAGGCCGTCCAGCTCGTACTTCACGATGTAGTGTCGCTCCGCCAGCGTCAGGAACACTTCCATGTTGTCTGTCGGAACACCGGAATTCACGCAAAAACGCATTAGTGTGGGCCAGCAACGCTCGAAGAACTAGTCAAACCTTACACGTGACCATCTAAATTTTGTGTTGTATAGATAAACTCCTGTGTTGCATCGAAACAGCGTTGAGATGAACAGTGTTGGAACTGCGATACAATCTTTTTCACGTGTCTGAATTAGATTTTCCTCGTTAAGACGAATCTCCTGCCTCGTATCTCTGGAATTATCTCTGACCATCAGGACGACAGGAAGTCATTTAAAGACAGAACCAAGCTCTACTTGGATTAGATCACTGAATTCATGTGCAAACGAAATGTAGCGTGGTCAGCTGAAGGACAACAGCCATAAGGGGTCACGCCATTTCCCCCCGCGGTACCAAAATCGCACCGGACATCTTGTCCGCTCGCGCCACACCTGAGTCTTTAAAGTTGTCTCTGTCGTGGTAGGAGAAGGCCTCCATGTCCCGGTTGCGGTAGGGCCTGCACAGGCCCAGCTCCTCCGTGGCTCGTAGTAACGTGCAGCGCGGGGCGGAGACCACGATGATGTCCCCACTGGCGTCCTCCCCCGGGTGGGCCAGTAATGCAGCACCTGGGGTGGGACGGGCGGGGCAGAGACGCAGTTTTCATTATTATTATTTTGATATTTGTGTCCACAAACGAGGCCAGTATAGAGGATAAACAGTTACAGTAACCAGATATGGTCACATTTCTCCTTAAAACATTGAGCTGGCCATGTTTACTAAACTAAGCTAAGCTGCTTATAGGTTAGGTAGCTTTAGTTAGCTAAATTAGCAGTGTTTAGCTTACATAAATGTTACGGGCTAACCAAAGTGCTAAGATACATTTTAGCTAGTTTTAGCTAACTACATTGAAGTTAGCTGAAGTGCTAACTTAGGTCACCTAAATTGCTTACAAAAGTTAGCACTATGAAGTTAGCACTTCAACTAAACTGTTAAGATATATAAGAGTTAGCTAAAGTGACTAACATTTATAAGCAATTTAGGTTATTAAAGTTAGCATTATAGCTAACTAAATGGCAAACTTTAATTCACTTCAAAGTGCTAATGTTAGTAAGCAATTTATGATTTAGGTAATTTAGGAGAGCAATTCAGGTAACTAAAGTGCTATCTTAACTTTAAAGTACAAACTAAGTAAGCATTTTAGGTAAAACAAAATGTTTCCTGTCCCAGTTGAATTCAAATATCTCTGGTTTACATTTACATGGAATCATTTAACTAAAATGATCTGCATTGCCAACTGCCGTGTAAATGCAAATGCCATCAAATATTGGACCTTCTGGACAATGACTCATGTTCAATAAATATCCAATATGGACAAGTGGTCAGCCATGTTTGAGGTGCATGTATCCCTTTCCAAGGTTGCGATCGATGCAGAGAGAAAACTGATCTCTGCATGGCCGCTGCAGCTCATCATTCACATCCGAGCCCTTACCGCCATCTTTCTGAGAGGCCCCGATGAGTCTGATGAGCCACCTCTTCGTCTCGGGCCGGACCTTTTCTCCGAGCTTGACCAGAACCAGCGGCTCGACCCGCTCCGACACACAGCAGGGGCAGCCGACCTTGCTCCAGCCTGGCCCAATGGTGCTGGCGGCGCTCGGTTTGCCGAGGACCTTTCCCTCGGGAGTCACCTCCTCCGGCCGCTGGGCTTTTTCTCTGCCGATGCCACCGGCGCCTCCACCTTCATCAGCACCCGCCTGACTCATGGTGAGACTGGGAAGACGTGTTTACAAAAAACAGCTTCAGTTGTGGCTCGTGATCCTGTAACCTGGACATGAACAGGAGTTTCTAGAGAGGTTTCCTTCTTCTTTAGTGCTGTTTTCTCCTTTTTAGCCAAACTAGTGTCGTGACTAATTTGTACAGAAATTATTGTTCCCCAGACGATTAAGCCCCCAGACCTTTTGTCTTGCTCCACTAATAGGTTGACATTTGTGAAATATCTTGACAACTATTGGACGCCTTCCAATGAAATATGGTTCAAACATTAGTGGCGCCCGCAGGATGAATCCCTCGGACATGGGTGATCCCCTGACTTTACCTCCAGCGCCACATTTCCTCTAGCGTATTTCAATGTCTACCAAATGGATCGGACAATTGGACCTTGTACCAGACGACAAACTTAAGTAGTCACTGGAATTCTCCGCTTTTCCACCAGCATTGGGGTTCTCACCTGTGACCTTCGGTGAGATATCTCGACAACTATTTGACGGATTGTTGTGATGTGTGATACACACATTTTGATTGGTTGTAATAATAACAATGATCCCTTAACTTTACTCCTTGTCCAATACTATGATTTCAGTCCAAATACCTACAATGATCAAGATATAACCAATCGGTCTTAACCACACACAATGTTATGGTACACAGAAGAAAATACATACATAATTTCTCCATAATCATTTTACACAAGAAGCCTAAATGTCATGAAGATAGGATGAGGAGGTTTTGTCAGGAGGAAGTCGGAACAAACAGTGTCAGCCGGTTTAAGGTTAGTGTGCCACCGGCCGCTGTAACCACCTTTCTGCGGTGCTGCAATAGACAAGTTGTCACGATCAATCATTTACGCATTCGAGTGCAGTCACATTTCAGTTATTGCATTTGCATGAACAGCTATTACATTAGATAGAGCAGATTTGCATGTGAGACTGAACATGCAGGCATTTTTTTCAGGCATAAAAAATTTTGATCTGCATCTTGTGCTTTGTCATTCTGGCACTCTTGGCCAGTAGCTTGCTGCCACCCTGAGGATATGGTTGAACCGCTTAATGTTGCAGTTTCTCGGGGGCAGGAAACAGCAGTTAAGTCGCTGCCAACCACAGAATAGAAAAACACAAACAACAACAACCTCTTCCTCTGTTCTGTCTGCGCCACAGCTGGGCTTGATAGATACACACTGAACCACAGACCACGCACTCGTGGAGGACGACTGAGACGAAGAGCGGCTCGGCACTTCCTATTTGTCATACAGTTGCTGTGTAAACATGCAGTGACAGTGGGACATACTGTACGACAGACCTGGCAGGACGTAGATGATGAGGTTACTACAGCGGCACCGCCTCCAAACTCCTGTTTGAACACACACACACACGGAAGAACATGAAGACAACATCTATTCAGTCTTACTGACAAGAAACCAGGAACAGCTCGGCTTGACTCTCTCTCTCTGCACACACTTACCCAGCCTGAGTGTGTGGTTCCTCCCAGCTTTCGGTCTATGCGTGTGTGTGTGTGTGTGTGTCTGTGTATGAGTGTGTATGGCAGGAGGAATGCGGAGTAACTTCCCAGAGGCTGCAGGGTGTGGACTGAGGGTTGTTTGGTTTTTTTATTCAGGCTCCTCCCTCATATCTGCTCCCTGATGATGCTGCTTATGCTGCTGCTGCTGCTGCTGATGCACCCCAGGGTCCTACTGCACCAAAAAACATACAGAAGAATAAAATGAAAATACGTCTAGGGGGCAGCTACAGTTTGGTATGAAACCTCAGAAAAATCCTCTAAAACATGTCAGGAAAACCAGATTTTTTTCTTGACAAACACAAACATAGGCTCCGAGATCTTGCGACTCGGGCAAAATGGTCTTAAAGTGCAACGGTCGATTTCTCTCTGGTGTATTCAGAACAATGGCAGTGCTGTGAAAAGCAAAAGTGTGTGTGTGTGCAAAACACAAAGAGCAAAGTGCAAGAAAAATGTGCTTTACAGTGTTAAAGACTCAGGTCTATTACTTCCTTGTTGTACTTTACATTACAGAGAAGATTATACTACATAGTCAATGTCAGCGGCTACGAACCCGGGGGTCAAGAACCCCTCAAGAGATCGCAAGGAAATAGGAAATAAGAATCCTCCAACAGAGCTATGTTTACAGCAAATTTCTAATATAGGGATAAGTTACACTTTCCACCCAAAAAAAGGTTCTGTCAATTTTCTTTATGTTTTCGGCGTAAGGGGTAGAAACAACAGGTTTAGGGACATTAGATTAGATTTTTCAAGCGTAGTGAAACATCATTCTGGATGATATTTGTGACTTTGCGCACCACAAGATGCTTTTCGCCATTTTGGTTTTCACACATCCTTCGAGCAGTATGGGCGTTTCTACGACGTTAGCCATATCTACATTTGGCTGTCAAACATGACTAATTCAATGTTCCTTCTCCAAGTGCCAATTGACAAAATGGTGTCCTGTCGCAATCAGTCGTGAACCCTCAACTGACCAATAAGCATGTAGATCAGCAGAATGCTAGCATGTCATTGGCTAAATGGCCCTCCCTGTAAGAAACACCAAGGGAAATTCGTTTGTTTTTTTTTCCATCTTATTTCTGATATGTAAGCAATACTATATTTGCCAAAATGAAATGTGTGCCTTCTTGTCTAGAAGCAGGACAGTGTAGCGCCATTCAACGACACCGCGACTGTCCCTAAGGTGAAGAGCAAAAAGATTTCAGTACAGCAGCATATTTTTATATACAATTATTTAACTTCTAACATATAATTTTTTTAAATATTAAAATGAAAGTGTAAAGTGTAGTGTTTTTGTGAAAGCACTTTGTGAAGCTGCTTCTGAGAGGCGCTATATAAACAAAATTATTATTATTATTATAATGTTGAGAGCTAATTAGCAAACGTTAGCATGCTAACACACTAAACCAAGATAACAGTGCTGAGCGTTAATACCTGCGGCATTGTAGCATCGTCGTCGCTAGCATGTTAGCGTTAGCATGCTGTTGTTAGCATTTACCTCAGTGTCCAGCTTCATATAGAAACACGAATGTCGCCGTGGTCTAATGGTGCTGTTGTCGTCACCTTGTCTTTTTATCACTGCTACAAATCGACAGTGGTTTAAAAATGTTTAACAGCGTTTGAGAGGAGCAAACTGTAATTTACATCCGATTGGACGATATCAGCTGTCAATCAGCTGTTGCGACAACGGAAGTCCAAAATGTTCGCACGTCACTCGACTTCGAGATAGTTCCCGGAAGTTGTTGGCGCGCAATTCGAATCCAATATTCAGAGCGACAGAAAAACGCGGGGGGTAATTCGTCGTCAACAAATGTATCGATTAACAACAAAGCAGGTCGACATGCCTGCGTAGTTACTCTATGTAGTTAGTCAATACGTTTTCTTGAACAAAATAAAATAAATAAATCATAAATCATCATCATCATAATCCACTGACATGCTTTAATGCTGATTTATATTTGATACCAGGTGTGCTGATAATATACAATTTGATTATTATAAACGTATTACCTCTTCATAAGTGCAACACAGACGGTCCATTGATCCATTCTTCTGCTGCTCACTTCCGGGAACTATTGAGAGGCTCCGTGATTCGCCATTGCTGCGGGGGAAAATCTGGTCCATTGGAGTGAACGGAGATGTCGCCACCAATGTCTACGATGCTCTATCGTATTTTTAACTGTAAATAAGACCATCATTTCCAAAATGACCATCATGTTGTAATGAAGAAGACTTGAAACTACTCAGGAAAATGTTTTACTGAGATCTATCGTAAATCAAGTGAGAAGTAGAGTCATTTTTTCCTCATAACTTCAATATTGATTCGCCCCCTGCTGGTGATTTTAGAAAATACAGGATTCATTTTCCTGACTCCGTCTTTGCTTTCACCCCCCAACTATCGGTCAGGAATTGAAACTACAAGATCCTACACTTCCCAAAATGCAACCTGATGACATCTTTCGAACCCGGGGGTGAGGTGGAATTGTCGGCTTTTCCTAAGTCCTATCAGTCCTCCTTTACACCGTTCCTTGACCTCATGACCTTTTCCACTGAGGTCAAGGAATAGTAGATAGGAAGGACGATAAGACCGCACCCCACCCCCAACCCCCCACCCCCCCCCCCCCCCCTTGTTTGTAAAGCAGCTGTTCAACTTTTGAACTTCCTAAGCCCAAGTGGAGGAAACACTGATGGCATCACTTGTTATTTTGTGTTCAAAACATTAAACAACACTTCCTCCACATTAAACACCCCAGTGTAAAATTGTTGGCCTGTCCCCTTAAAGAGGACGTAATAAGAGCGTGACACACACACAGCACAGGTCAGACCGACATCAGAAATATACAGACATTTATTTACAAAATATACGTTTTCATCTTGTCGTTCCAAAAAACGTTCTACGATATCACAGTAAACAGATTTTTAGGAAATATTATTTTGTGCTGCATAATTTAGCACACGGAAAACTACTTGTCACAATCAAAGATTACAAGTTGTTGTTTTCAACTTTATCACATAAATATACATAAATAAATCTGTTCCACTAGGGGGAATCCTCCCACTGCCAAGCATCATGATCATGTTTTATTAAACTCATCATCATCATCATCAATATTACAGTCATCACCATCATCTAAGACATCTGAAACATAGATTTTTGGTTCCATCTGAAGCAATGTCTTTGTAGTAGAATTTAAAATTTTTATAGAATATTCTCTCTTCATGATATTTCATCAAAAACAAATCAGTGCATGGCGTTTTTCATTAAATGACGTGTGCGTGTGTGCGTGTGTGTGTGTGTGTGTGTGTGTAGTCGAAAAACATGACACATTTTTTGGTTTTGGTTGAAACATATTCAAAATATTCAACTGGCAATATCAGAAACAGTTTTGCGTGACACAACCTGCATACAGGTTACCTGGAAAATGAATTATTGCTGATTGGTTAAGGAGAAAAAAAAGGATGAAAAAGGGAAATTTAAATCCTTCTGTTTATTAAAGTCCATGAAATTATTTCCTGCACAAGTAGAATTTTCATCACTGCATTTCTCCATCTATCATTTCTGGATGAATTAGTAGAATTAACTTTGTTCGGCTTTAGTTTATTAGTTATGTTGTTGTCAGGTGATGAGAGGAGACGTTTATTTAAGGATCCGCCAGTCACCTGGCCAGACGTCCTGCTGCGCAGTCAGACGGACTCGTCCGTCGTCATCTTGCAGGGATCCGCGGGGACAAATACGCCGGAGGCTTCGAATGGATGGAGTGAGAGTCAAAGGTCAATAACTTGTATCACATCGCGGACCCTGTGACCTTTGAACCTCCAGATACCCCACAGCAAGAAGTCTGACAGGCTGGCCTCATGCCTCCAGCTCCGTTCCTCCGTCACCATGACAACACTCTACATCTACTGTAAATGCATCCACACGTGCGATATCACTTCAACCACATGAGGCTGGTGCGATTTAAAGAATCTCCTCTTCTGTACAAACCATCTTACAAAATATTCTTTTTACATCTTTGTTGTATCATTAATGACGAAAGAAAAGAAAAGAGAAGGACACAGAGGATATTTTACCACCGACTCGCAAAGATAAATCTCCACGGTGGTTTCGAACGCTCACGGCACAATCGCATGAATGCACTTTCAGTATGATCTCCGTTCTGCAGCTTTGCTGACGATCACTGAGTTGAACCGATTCTTTTCCCGGGTTAGTTGATGAAGTCGAGGGATTCTCTCTCTCCCGCACTCAAATTCTTAACATCCACCTTCTGTCGCTCTTTATTAATCCCCTTTCTTCTGTCCGTCGTCCACATTCACCCACCACCCATCACTTCCCTTCCCGTCGCCGTCTGTCTACCATTCGCGATATGCTGCTGGCAAACGTTTAGAAAAATCAGCAGAAACGGCTCGTGTTAGAAAAAAATTAAAAAAATTCAAACGCTGTTTTCAGACATGAACTCTGAAAAAATGTCCAGAGGAGTTGGGGTCCGGACGACTTCTGGGGTTCGCCGTTCACGTGTGAAGAAACTCAGCAGGTGACTGTGAGTCAGACGCGGAAAAAAATCTCAGGAAAACATTGGGGGCGGGGGGGGGGGGGGATGTTCAGAGCAACGATTTGCGCAAAAGTGACGTGTCGATGACTGACACCGGAAAGCTGCTGTGTGTTACAGTGAGCGTGGGTGGAGATTAGTGGCAGTGGCCCAGGAGTGGTCGGACGTGGATCTTCCTCCGTGGTTTGTGGAAATCTTTGGCTGCAGACACTGTGAACCAACAGTGGCTCAAGCACGACGAGGGGCTGGTTACTAGAGGAGGTGGGTCACGAGTCCTGTGGCCCCTTCGGAAGAGCCCGGTCCTGCTGTCAGAACTTCTCATCGGGGATGACAGTGTTGAAGGGGTGGTCCCAGAACGTGGAGGTGATCCCGAAACCTGGAGGGAAGAACGGAGATCAAAATCAATTCACGAGGTCATGATCCGCAGTGGTGCAGGCTGGCGTCTGCGGGGGCTGCCCAGCGCTCACCCGCCCTCTGGTGCTCAAAGTGGTGTTTGACGTGGTAGGCCTTCAGGCCGTACATGTACGAGCCCCTCCTCGGCGAGCCGTAGTGGAGGTAGTAGTGGATCATGTCGTACACGACGTAGCCGCACAGCCCGCCGACAAACACGGACGTGGCGAGGATCTCCGGCAGCGTGTGGCGCAGGATGGCGTAGAAACTGCCCACCACCAAGGAGGCCAGGCCGGGGGGGAAGACCAGCCGCGAGCCGTCGAACGGAGACTGTGGAGGGGGGGGGGGGGGGGGGGGCAGAAATGTGTGTGACACGCACAGAGAATTAGATTTACACATGAACAATATGAAAATATATCTAATAATATGTACAGGGGGCTGCACGTTGGCGTAGTGGTCAGCGCTGTCACCTCACAGCAAGAAGGTTCTAGGTTCGAATCCCGGTTCAAACCAACCAGGGCCTTTCTGTGTGGAGTTTGCATGTTCTCCCCGTGTATGCGTGGGTTCTCTCCGGGTTCTCCGGCTTCCTCCCACAGTCCAGAGACATGCAGAATGGAGTTAGGTTCATTGGAGACTGTATGTGTGAATGTGAGAGTGAATGGTTATCCGTCTCTGTATGTGGCCCTGTGATAGGCTGGAGACCTGTCCAGGGTGAACCCCGCCTCTCGCCCAACCTCAGCTGGGATTGGCTCCAGCCCCCCGCGACCCTTATATGGATAAAGCGGTAGACGATGGATGGACATATATGTACAGGTGTAACTTGTCATTTGGTTTCCTCCCGGGTCCGTTTGTCTGTTTGTCAGCAGGATTTACGAGTAATATCCCGGGGAAAAAAGACACACAATTTCTGACATTAAAGTCGTAAATTTGAGGGAGAAAAAATCTTGAATAGTCTCTGAGATTAAAGTAGTAAATTTACGACGGAAAAAAAACAGGAACAAATTGTGTTTCTGTTTTTCAAAGAACTACATCTCTTCAGGATCACCACGGTCGTCAGCGGATGACCTCATCGAATGATACTTTGCAGACAAGCGATATTTCAATAAGCCAGTTTCTGCGATCCGCAGGTGAGCCTGCCGCCACGTCTCGTACCTTGTGGTGCTGTCCGTGCAGCAGGAAGTGCAGCGTGATGAGGTAGTAGTTGTGGGCGGGCGGTTTCATGTGGAACACAAAGCGGTGGATGCAGTACTCGACGAGCGACCACAAGAACCAGCCCGTCAGAAAGAGCACGGGGAACATGTACTTGTGGATCGGGATGGAGACGTCTGGAGACACGGACGTGAACACACACACACACACACACACACACACACACACACACACACACACACAGCGAGATGAAAACGATGAAAACAAATGCCTATGTGTCTGAGGGGCTTGTGTGTACTGGTGTGTGTGTGTGTGTGTGTGTGTGTGTGTGTTACCTGAAGCGAGGACGATCCTTGTGGTGCCCTTCGCCAGCGTGGTGTAGCAGTACCAGCTGAAATAAAGCACAATGGGGAGCCACACCACCGGAACCCAGTACCTGTCGAAAAGAGAAACCAGACCAATCAAATCCTCTCATATTCGTGCTTTTGTCTTATATTGCCATGCAGGCAGTAGCGTGTCTCCTCTTTACTTATTGGTTTTCTAAATTTCTGATGCTATGTTCCGGTGCGGTTTTGGTTTTGATTTGTATTTTTCTTTCTTTCTTTGGATTATAAATTCTGTTTTTATTTGTTTCCCATTTGTGGGTTGGTCTTCGTCGCTGTCGTTTGTTTTTTTTTTGTTCCAATGATTGGATTTCAGTAGTCATCGGAGTTCCTTTTGATTTGACTTTGACGCACCAACAAGCGTAACTGCTGCTCATCTCAATACTTCACGTTCAACTGGGGCCCGTCACGATGGCCACCTTTTCTTCCGCGCGATACACTGTCCCAGAAATGATTGCGATAAACAATATCATCGTCACTTTGAGACCATCTTTCAGATACTGAATCATGTGAGCATCAGAGGCCTGCTGGTCGTTGAGTCTAGGAGTCTAGACTTTGCCTTTAGGCCTCAGATGAAAACAAAGCAATTTGAAGACATGGCGCTTTTAGAACAATACTAAGAAATCCCCTATTTAAAATACTAAGAAATCCCTATTCTGCAGTGAAAACTTGTGACTGGATCATATTTACGGTATTTTTTTGAATTTATTTTACCCCCCCCCGCCGTAAAAAAAGACATTTTCATCTTTTTAAATGATATTCTTCTCACTATATATATATATATATGTATATATATTTTTGAAAGTATCCCGTCTTACCAGGAAGTCTTGGTGCCAGCCTCCATCAGGGGGTTCCCAAACAGCCTGATCGGTCTGTCGACCGGCTGGTGGACCCACGCGTCGTACTTCTCCCCGAGGTGGCCGACCTGCCACGCCAGCGGCTTCCTCCAGTCCACCAGATCCTGCGGAGACACGGACGAGGGCAAATCTGTCACGCGGGCGTATTGGCGATAATCAGCACTGGGGGGGGGGGGGGGGGGGGACGACGACGTCTCAAGGGATGTGCAACCATAGCTCGTCGCCACTTGGCGTTATGGGCCCTGCAAGGCCCCTGGTAATCAGGGGCGCGCGGGAGAAAGCACAGGGGAACATATGAGCCTCCAGCAGGTGGCAGCAGAGAATGAGCAACTTGCACAGGGACTTGGGGCAGTCCAGGGAGCAGCTGCATCGTGTGCCTTTTTGCAGGTTCACTACGTTGCCACTGACTTTGTCTTGCCGGCGATGAGCGGCCAAGTCCGAAGACCCTCGCCTGATCTACTTTTACAAGCTTTTTTTTTTTTTTAACGAGCTCTTCCCACTTCACAGGCCGGCACCCGAGGTCGACGAGAGGCTGGAGAGAGGCTGCCGGCCGCTCCCCGGCTCGGAGAAAAACACAAAACAACAACAGCACACGGTGCAGACTTTATGGTTTTACATTCTGTTGTAAAGAATAAATTCAGTTTGATGAACTTGTCGTATCACTGCATGGGTTTGGAAGTCATGGACCAAAAGAGAGAAAAGGGAACAATCATAAGAGTCATAAAAACAACAAGAACACAAGTCAACTCTGCTTTATAAATATATAAAAGAAAGAAGTGAGACTTCCTGTCACATGGTTGGATAATCAAACTTTCACCTCCTCCAGGGCAGAGCGTCTCCCACACACACTGTGAACGTCACAACACTTGACAAATATCACACGGATAATCTGTATTTATCTTTATGCTCAGTGTGTGACACTGTTATCAAAAGTGAATAATTCTCCTCGAGCAACAACTGATATTGGAAAAAAAAACTATGACACCGACGGTCGTGGACAACAGTCATTGACGGCCTGAAAGATATTTTACTGGTTTCGTGCTCGTGTTTATATTTGTATGTTTTCCCAAATTCCACTGTAACAACAAAGACGGGACGCTGGTTTCGGGTTCAGGTGGAAAAAAAACCAAAAACAAGACAAAGGAATCTGGGACACGTGCGCGTGTGTGGAGCCGTGCCTCGCATTCCTGCGGTGACACACACGCACACACACGAGGACAGGTGTACCGGTTTTGCCTCTTCTCCGTCTGTCTAGCGCGGTACCGACGTTACGAAATAAGGTGTAACGGACCAATGAAACGTCTTCACGTGAGAAAGAGGCGTGTCCGAGGCCGCCGACACATAAAGGACGAGCCCGCTCGTCGCCACGTCTCCTGGCATTACAAAAAAGATGGAGGACAGCCGACGTGACACCGCGTGTATTTTCGATGATTTCTAGACTTTTTAAAAGCATTTAGAAGCTGCGTTTAACTTCAGGTTCGCTGTCGTCTGCCACTGTCAGAAGGAAACGGGGAAAACTCCGCAGCAGAAGTTGACGCCAAACGCTCCATTGAAAAGCAGCGAGGAAAAGAGTGAACGGCCAATCACGTCGCGATCTCTTAGCTGGTTGTGGGCCCGACAACAAGAAGTGCGTCATTGTGTGTTTCTGCAAGGACGGGATTTTCTTCCCCCAGAACGGACGGTGGAGTCGCGTCTTCGAGAGGTTTGTGTTTTAGAGTCGGGTCACGGGTCGGTTCAGTAGTAAAACGCACGCGCTGGCGACAGGGGTCGAGAGGTCGGGTGTTATGACATGATTGTGTGTGTGTGTGTGTGTGTGTGTGTGAAC
>NC_061521.1:24345000-24360000 GCF_022379125.1 Scophthalmus maximus | reverse complement strand
CACACACACACACACACACACACACACACACACACACACACACACACACACACACACACACACACACAGGGAGTGTCGAAGGCCTCTGGCGGACGCGCCCTCTGTATCAACAGCTCAGTGGCCTACGTGAGACAGAGAGTAACGTGTGATTTCGACGCTCAAAGTTTCAGCACCTCCGCGTAACCGGTTTCAGCCCGCAGGCGCAGGGTTCTTTGAGGGGGCGTGGCCCGTATCGAGAACATGAACATCCTGTCGGGGCTTCGAACCCTCGTCAAAATGATGCAGCGAGTGTCACGATATCATATGAAGCTCTCCTGCACTTTGACTAATTATACACAGTCACGTTCACAGGGTATGGAAGAAGGAGAAGAAGGAATCGAACCGCCGACCTTACGCGTCGGGGACGACCTCTATACCTCCTGTCCCACATATATAACGTTGTGACTTGGCACAGTTCAGAGGACAAATCAGCGAATCGTGATAACGCGGCCTTTCTCAACAGCACCTTGCATTCACTGTCGTAACTGCTGATCATAAAGCAAAGCTTCACAATGAATGTGCCGATGTTTCAATATACTTACACACACACACACACACACACACACACACACACACACACACACACACACACACACACACACACACACACACACACACACACACACACACACACACACACACACACACACACACACACACACACACACACACACACACACACACCCCTACTCAATGTTTGAGTCACGCTCGGTGGGCAGAGCAAACGCTCACGCCGCGACTCTGCCTCGACAAATATGTGCAAACTTTCACATACCGCTTTAAAGTACTTTTCTTTATAACGCAGTAGGTACACACACACACACACACACACACACACACACACACACACACACACACCCTCTATAGCATAATGCATGGACAAATAAAAGTCACGCCCACGGAGCTGAACCCTCCAAGGAGCCGACAATGGAAACAAGGATGTAAACAGAATCTGTGCTGAGTTCACATCAACACAATCCGACAAACAACCAGGAAATATTGGTTTTGTTGCGAACTCAGCTTCAGCCCTTGGATGGAAGAAGATCAGGATCACAAGGTGTTTCCTGTTCCCCGATGGTTTCACTTACACCCTGTGAAGATCATTTGTGGCTCCGCGGGAAGAGTTATGATTATTCATTTCCCTCACAAATTCCAGAGGTGATTAATGAATATCAATATTACAAACAATCGGATTAGAGCTCACGGGTGATGAGCGATATGAAAGGACGGGAGCGAGTTCACAGGGAAATCCCCCTGATAAAAAGGAAGGATTACTAAGATTGATTTATTCATTTGAATTTCCCAGATCTTTATTGTCACTGTACAAGTACGACTACATTTCGAGTGGAGCAGTGGATGCAGACAAATTCTTTTTTTCCTGTCACATTTTGAATTTTTTTTTATTGCATTTAAAATGAGCCACTTACTAGTTATTTATTTTCAATTCGCACAAGTATTGAGTGTGTGTGTGTGTATATATATGTCAGTAAATATTCATTAACAATCTTTTACACCCGGTTACAGCGTGACACTCAAAATGCATCAGGCATAAACCCACTGATAACATGTTGACAGCATGTGTTGAGTGTTGAGCTCATCCGTGTGCGGTTGGCCGGTTAGAAACAGCTTTTCATTTTGAGTTTCTCTGAAAAGATTCAAGTGTTGTTTGCTCTGTGAACAGAGTGTGTCTGCAGATCCAGGGAATAGGGACAAAGAGAAACAGTGAAGTGAAACAAAATCAAATAAAAGAGGAGTGACGGTTCTGATGTTCCGACCAACAGTGGTCGGTACCCTCTGATAATGTCGGAGAGGAAATCTGCTGAGTCTACGGTTAGAAATATAATACTGACACGGAAATAAAGGAACACTGACGCTTTGACAGTGTGGTGACAGGAAGTCAACAGTTTTGCGGAGGGAGAGTTGTGATGTTCAAGACCCGAATGAGAAAAATGCACCTTCTATTAAAAATAAAAGGGCAAAAGTATTAGCAGAAAAATGTGCTTAAATCGTATTCAGTCGCCAATCGTTACGTGCGCCCTCTTCAAAGATTCGAGAGGCTCATCGACACGCCGCCTGCTCAGACCAAATATCTAGCGACGACTCAGCGACAACTACGGCCAATCAGAGCGCAGGACTGCAGAGAGCAGTCGGGGGTTTCTCCTGGGGAAAGGTCGCGTCGTGAGTAGCTGGTTAATCCACCTCATTATTCCACAAAGCCATATTCAGGGTGTTATATTAATATAAGTATCACTATCAATTCTTAAACTCACACATGACAACGCTACAATTAAAGAGGAAAAACACGAGTCATGATGAAAAGACTGAAAATTGAAGTAGTCATGTAATATGACAGTTCAGTAACGCCCCGCGTTACGGTCGTAACATTTAAAATGAGTTTGACTCCAATTATGTGGGATATTCATATAAATGCAATTATGTCCACACCCAGTAAATGTGTTTTCCAAGGAGGACTGTGTGTTCACCGGTTTATCGGTTGGCCAATATACTGTATGTTTGCAGACAACTTCTATTTTACAGAATATTAATATGATATTTTACAATGCAGAAAGAGAATGCATTTATGTTCACATTTTATGGTTGAGCAACAGTTGTGCATAATAAAGTTTATGGTTTAAATGTAAAATATTAAGCCTCAATTAAATTTGTTTGTCATAAAAGTTTGATAACAACATCATAGGAATCATTGCCAATTTTTTTCTTTTAGTACATGTATATATATATATATATATATATATATATATATATATATACATATGCCGCTATATTGGTATCAGAAAATGATTTACTCCCTACGATTTGCATTGACCCCCAAAAACTCCATATTGATTGGGCTCTAATTCATAATATAATTTGAATTATCAATGTTCATGTTGAATCTATCGTGATTTCCATTGGATTAAATGAAGCCCTGGGGCTGTTACTGCGACACTGCTTGTGTTTGGCGAGTACAAAAAAAGATTCATATGCATTTACAGAATAATAACGGCTTCATATTGCTACAGAAATATAAACACGGGTGTCGTAACTCCGGTTAAAAGCTGCCATGGCAACACAGCGACAGACTCTGAGGGAGGTGAGGACTTGGGTGACGCCAACAGCCCTGCCCTCTCTCACGCACACCGCTCTACGCCTCGGCCTCTTTGACTTCCGTCACCTGCTCAGGCTCCTTTTCTATATTATAGAATAAATCAATCAAAAATGAATTGAACGTAATGTGCGAGTTGCTGAGCAAACACTGAAAGAGGCAGCAGGAGGGAGTTCATTAAGTAATTGTTGGCCTTCACTTGTGTGCGTCTCTCTGTCGATCCAGGAATGTGTACACCCCTCAGGCCCGGGCGGAGACAATGGGTGGTATGTCAGCGCTGTGGACATTACTCTCACTCTATGCCAGCTCATTGTCGTGTGGACAATGACGCCAATTTACTGCATGATCCTGAAGAGGGACACGTTTAAGACCTGTCAGTAGACCTTTCTGAACGGGATACAATCAACAAGATCACGAAGCGGTCCCGCACGAATGGAGCTCGCTCGGCACTGGTGCAACCAGAAACTCTCACGATCCACTACTCGGAGTTACGAGTTACGACCCAGAGACCAAAACAGAAGTCGCTGCAGTGGAAGAGAATGAAGTCACTGAGGGCGTTTTTACACCTGAACGAGCGGATCGAGGTGGATGCCCACCCGGGAGCCTCCCTAGGGAGGTGATCCAGGGCACGTCCAGCTGGGGGAAGGCCTCGGGGAAGACGCTGGACTAGGTAGGAGAGATTATATCTCCACGCTGGCCTGGGAACGCCTCGGGATCCCCCAGTCAGAGCTGGTCAATGTGGCCCGGGAAAGGGAAGTTTGGGGGTCCCCTGCTGGGGCTTCTGCCTCCGCGACCCCCGATTAGTGGTTGAAGAGGAGAGAGAGATGAGACCAAAGAGTTCCTAATGACATACGTTCGTCCGGTCGTCATCACCTCCCCCGGCTTCGCCTGATCTATACTCAACATTTATTGGTTTGGAGACGTGAGTCAGACGGTGGCGTGTTGTCAGTTCGGCAGGTAGCCGTCTTCAGGTTTGAACGGTAAATTTGGTTGCCCCTCTCATAACATGATGGTCTTACTACCAGCGTCACCAACTCAACATTAGTTTGAATGCACCAAATGAACGCTCTCGTCGTTCGAACATTATATCCTCATTTTTGCTTCTCTTCTACTTCTTTTATTGTTTGAGTCCCAAAGTCCAAACTGTCCAAAAAAGTGTCTCCACGTTGCGAACGAACCGAAACAGGGCTCAAGTTCGATGCGGACTGAGACGACCTCTTTGAGTCCGTTGGTCCGGATTGTGGCCCCAGGGACCTTTCACAAAACCTGTTATTTTGGTTCGGAATAAAGTGTAAAATCCGAATGGTCCGGACCAAACGAGGTTTGTCTGAGACATATGAAATCGTCCTCAGACCAAAGAAGGCATGTCAGGTCAGGATCGTGATTCGCCGCCTTCTTTCTTGATATCTGTGGGATTGTGCACCATGAATTGATCCCCCAGGAGCAGGCTGTCCAACCCTGCAGCGTTCTGAGGCGCCCGCGAAGAGGACATTTGGCACAAACAACCCTAATGTGAAGCGATATTTGGAACAGGCACATTTTTGGCCACACTGACACAAACGCCCAATCTCCGCCCGCCCTACTCTGGTGATTCGAGACTTCTGACTCTTTCTCTGAGATGAAATCCAAGCTGCTTTGACACAATGGATGATCCAGTGCACTTCGCAGAGAGTGCTTTGACGTTGTTTTTTTTAAATCGCAAAAATCAGCAAAAATGGGCTTAAGGTCATCGCCACCTTTCTGAGTCCATAAATCACAATGACAAAAAAAACAAACACTTGAAAGATGCATTGTTAAAAGACGGGAGGGTAACTGAACATTTTTTGTGCCACATAAGAGGGCTCTGTCCCTGCAGGAGCAGACATACGAAAGAAAGAGAGACAAAAAACAAAGGAGATGGTTAGAGGAGGGTGGCGACGGGCGGCCTGGTACCATCCCAACACAGGAACTATACTCAGCCTCTGCTGGGAAGGGAGGGCGGAGGAGGGTGGGGGTTGATGAGTTCAATGAATGAAAAAGAACAGAACTAAATTTTGGGTTGTGATCAGGATAAGAGTAAATGTTTCTCAGGTCTGTATCTGACCTGTTCTGCTTTCTGGCAGTTCGGCCTTTTGCCAGTTTATGAATATTTGACATCGGCCGCAGTACAGTGAATGTAAACATGATGCCTGTTTTTTAAAGTTTAAAAAAAAAATCTTTTCATTAGACATTGTGATGAATCGTAGATCAGCGTCTCGCAATAAATCCAGTTTTGCAGAATCACTGTATCGTGATACACGATGTATCATTATCGACATATCGCGATAGTATCGTGATACATGACATATCATCATCAACACATCGTGGTAGTATCGTGATACATGATGTATCATTATCAACATATCGCGATAGTATCGTGATACATGACATATCATCATCAACATATCGTGGTAGTATCGTGATACATGATGTATCATCATCAACATATCGTGATAGCATCAAGAAACATGATATTTTCATTATTAACTTATCAGGATAGTATCGTGATACATGATGTATCATTATCAACATATCGTGATAATATCGTGATACATGACATATCATCATCAACATATCGTGATAGTATCATGATTCATAATGTATCATTATCGACATATCGTGATAGTATCATAGTTTGCCAGAGACACATTAATGTGTCTTAATATTTTAAAATCACATCTGGGTTTTCTTGACTACAGCACAACTTACTCTTCAGGTGTGTGTGTGTGTGTGTGTGTGCGTGTGTATTTCCATTATTGCATTATTTTTTTGACAGCGCTCTCCATGACTGGTGACAGGGAGCGTGCCTGGACAAAGGGTGGAGGGATGGTGTGTGTGTATAGGGGCAAAGGTTGAGTTGGCGTTGCCCTCTAGGCAGCCACTGTGTAAGCAGACTTCGTCATGGTTGGTTTGTGGCGTTGATGACGAGGACGAGTGGCACGTAGGCTGAACCCGAGGCGCGACTCTCTCTATTTCCCAGGAATCAAGCAATCGTAAATCTAATTTTGGCTCAGATTCCGTGCCGCGGGAAGGTGATACTGCCCAATTGCCTCTAATGCCGATAGAACTGCTGCCAAAACCTGCATTTCTGGTTAATTGCCACTTTTTGTTTGTATGATAAACAGCGAGGTGTGTGATTCCGGAGTAGGACATGAACGGCAGCGGCAGGAGACCCTGGTGCGAGACCAAGCTTTCGTAACCCCTCTGGTCTCCGGTTACACAGCAGATGAGCAAGAGGTCGGTCGAGGTTAATTACTCCTTATTTGCTCCTCTCCTGATATGACCGTTTTGTAAGAATGACACAGAGAACTCGCCGAGGTAAACCTGCAGAACACGCGGTCTCATAACACCAAACACTTCAGCGGGTTTTTTTACGCCGATGGGGTCAGGGACTTTGAAACTTGTGCAATCAGGGAGCGGACCCTGGCGTTTGTTTCAGGGTTTCGTATCTGCTGCTCCTCTTTCATGTCAGGTATGTTTGAGCGGAGGGAGGCCGTAAAATATCCACGTGTCTATAGTAAAAATGCATGTTGTTTACTTGCTTTATGGCTGGAGGCGACAGATGGAACCATACATATCTAGTGATTCACAATACATGACCTGCACAGGAGGACGTGTAGTAGGTAGACCAGATGTGTCAGTGGTTTATTAATCAAACAATTATACTACTGATATTATTAAATTATACTTCTCCTTTGTGACGACCGTGTGTGTGTGTGTGTGTGTGTGTGAGAGGGTGTGTGTGTGTATGTGTGTGTGTGTGTGTGTGTGTATGTGTGTGTGTGTGTGTGTGTGTGTGAGGGTGTGTCAGCAGCGGTAGGATACGTGTGGAAAGAGCAGGGTTAAAGTTCAGTAACGCTCCTGGAGGCCGTGAGCTGTGGCTATAACGCCGCTCACTCTCACTCACTCTGTGTTGACTTCAGAGTCAAAATGGTTTTATTTGTCTGACGTATTTATCAAATCATTAAAAAACATCTCTGAGTATATTCAGACTCGGCTTCATTAACCACCCGTCAGTCTTATCAGCTTTTTATTAAACACCGACGGCTGCGTTGCCACGCACACCGATGACATGGCATGAAAATTTGTTGGTTCCATGACACACCGGAAAAAAATGTGATCACGTTGTGATTTATTACACAATCACCAGGCTGTGCCATGCGCTGCTATTCAGATATGATAACAGTGGCATTGATGTCAGCACACACACACACACACATTTGCTCTTCTCATGTTGAGCCAAAAATGGTATCATATCCATTCGTGTCACTTATTCATTGCTGCAATATTTCACCAACCGATATCAATATAAAAAAAAAATATATATATATATATATATAAAGAAAATTGGAAATGATTTCTAGGATGTCATTATCAAACAAAAAAAATATGTAATTGAGGCTTGATATTTTTACAATTTAACCATAAAAAAAAAAGAATACAACCAAATATTTAACACTGGAATTCAGGAAAAAAATGGTTTTTTTTTATTTAATGTAAATTTAAACATAACTTTCAATCTTTTCTGCAGTGTTTACTTTGTAAATAAGTCTCATATCACCATACTGATATATCAATATATATTGACAGACAGACAGACAGATACAAACAGACAGATACAGACAGACAGACACTGTAGACAGACAGACAGATACAGACAGACAGACAGAGAGACAGACAGAGACCGAGACAGACAGACAGACAGTCACAGACAGACAGACAGAACGGAACCACACACACAAGGAATTCCAGGGCTGTGATTGGTCGGTTTGGCGGCTGCTCATGTTGTGTCCCACATGTTTCCGCGATGCCGGTCAGAGACTGTTGACAGTGACGACAGCACGGGAGCAGGTCGCAGACCGAGCCACGGTGACGCTTCTCCTTTTTCCTGTATATCGCTTGACAAACTCAAACTCAAAAAAACAACCACATGTCCACCGGACACTTAACTCTTCAAAAGGAGCTGCCACTCTCATCTAAGCGCAGCATTCACCTCCTTTTCTCTCGCCTGACAATGTTATAATTCATGAGCAAACATCTCTGTCATCTCTCCCTTTCACAGGGTTAAATGACCGAATGTAATCAATACTCCAGGTTTACAGTGAATACACGGTCTCTCATACTCATACAACACATCCACCATACTGTACACGTTCCAGCTGTCGTGAACGCGTCCGACTCAGACAGTCCGCCGCTGCGTTCTTCCCGTGTGAACGGCAAACTTTGGGTATTGTGCAATTTTCCGAACATTCGTGTCTGAAAACAGATTGTCTGACAGTCTGTCTGCACTAACATGTTTTTTGCAATGTCCACGCTGCTCCGGAGTTCGAGGAAGTGCCACTGAATCCAGTGTAACTTCGAAAAGGTGCGCGGGTCGCGTATCACTCTGGACGGCTCGAGACAGAGGTTAAGTCTGTCTCGACAAAGCAAAAAGTAAAAAAAAGTATTTCGTAGTTATTTTTTCTGCAACCGAGCAACTAGGAGTAGACGGCTTCTTGTTTGCACCGGCGGCACGCGCATGACGCATGTGTTCGAGAGGGGTCGCTGTTCGGCGTGTTAGTGTTACATGGCCAAAGAAAGGAAGGTTGGGAAAAGGGAGATGATGTGTGTGTGTGTGTGTGTGTGCGTGTGTGTGTCTGGCGTGTGTGTGTGCGTGCGTGTATGTGTGTGTGTGTGTTAGTGTATGTGTGTGTGTATGCGTGTGTGTATGTGTATGTGTATGTGTGTGTGTGTGTGTGTGTGTGTGTGTGTGTGTGTGTGTGTGTGTGTGTGTGTGTGTGTGTGTGTGTGTGTGTGTGTGTGTGTGTGCGTGCGCTTGTGTATGCGTGTGTGTGTCTGGCGTGCGTGTGTGTGTGTGTGTGTGTGTGTGTGTGTGTGTGTGTGTGTGAGAGAGTGAGTGTGTGTGTGTGTGTGTGTGTGAGAGTGAGTGTGTGTGAGAGTGAGTGTGTGTGTGTGTGTGTGTGTGTGCGTGCGTGTGGGCGTGCGTGGCATGCATGTGTGTGTGTGTTTGTGTGTGCGTGTGTGTGGGCGTGCGTGGCATGCATGTGTGTGTGTGTATGTGTGTGTGTGTGTGTGTGTGTGTGTGTGTATGCGTGTGTGAATGGGTGTTTGTGTGTGTATGTGTGTGTATGCGTGTTTGTGTGTATGCGTGTGTGGATGCCTGTGTGTAACAAGATCATTCGTTGTCTCTATCTAAAATAAAAGAACCAGTCAAACCTGAAAGACCAGGACCTAAGATTACACCCTCTCTCTCTCTCAGTACCTGTTGTATGTGTGTGTGTGTGTGTGTGTGTGTGTGTGTGTGTGTGTGTGTGTGTGTGTGTGTGTTAGAAGAGGCCTCATGTATTTATCCAGTTGGTGCAGAAGGTGTCACGTTACCACATGAACAGTAAGTAGCGAGCCAAGCGTCATAAAGACACTGCGACAAAAAAATTTTGCGATACCGACTCGCGTGAGCTCGCAGGACGGGCCAATCGGCCGTCGCGTGTGCAAGCCGCCGTGGTGTTGTTTCAGTATCAGATAACGAGAATATTTAGGCTGGTACATCAGGTACATCAAAGTCATAATTCTGGTATTTACGGTGACAACGGTGAGCATCAAATGTCACATCCTCTTGATTTGTGAGAATACGTTTATGTAAAAAAAGCATTAATATGTGCAAGTTGCTCCACATCCTTGAATATATTACACTTAAAATGAAAGGATACCTGCAGACCATGCATCAGCCTGTGAGCATCAGTACAGTACAAAACTTTACTGTCTTTATATGTTGTTTTTAAGCTTCCGCCGTAACTCCCATTACACGTAAAACACCTTGAGCTGCATTTTATGCTATGAAAAGAGCAATATGATATTGCTCTAAGCTCCTTCATGCTTCTTTTACCTCCGTCCCCTCCTCCTCCTCCCTCCGGTTGCGTCCCAGAACCTTGACTGTTACCTTCCAACCGTTGGGTTCTTCCGCCACAACACACCTCTTAAGTGCGTTTGAGTGTGTTTGTCTGGTCGCCCCCCCCACCCGGGGGCTTTGAGCCAAACTGTCATATTCGACACATTCTGTACACGAACAGCCCCGTCGGGCCCCACCTGCTGCAAAAGATCAGTGTGGAAAGCCGAGACACAAACGTCCACATCTTGTGTCGCCCCCAAATGCCGCTATAATGCCACATGCAGCATTTTCAACATTTTACACGTTAATACCTGTTCTGTTGTCTGCTGCCGGCACGTGCCACGATTAAATGTAAAGGCTAGTTTTAATAAGTTATTGATGGAGAGAAACCCTGAGACCGCAGGCGCCCACCGGGCACATTCAAGTCAACTGTGTGGGAATATTTTGGTGTGTGTGTGTGTGTGTGTGTGTGTGTGTGTGTGTGTGTGTGTGTGTGTGTGTGTGTGTGTGTGTGTGTGTGTGTGTGTGTGTGTGTGTGTGTGTGTGTGTGTGTGTGTGCGTGCGTGTGCGTGTGTGTGTCTCACTCCCAAGGTATGAATCTGAGAACGCAGCAGGAGATGGGTAGTATGCGGGTAGAGCGTTCCTCGTTCACCGCGAATCATATATATGATTAATTGATTTTTTTTTTGGTCCATAAAATGTCATGGTGAAGGGTGAAAAATGGCGAGCGTGTTTTGATTTGTCCACGCACCAAAGATCTTCAGTTCACTGTCACAGAGGAGCAAAGAAACCAGAACATATTCACATTTAAGAAGCTGAAACAGAGAATTTTGACATTGTTGTCATTAAAAAAACTACTTGAACCGATTAATCAATTATCAAAATAGTCGGCGATGAATTAAGTTGTCGATTACTCATCGATCAACCGTTGCGGCTCTATTAAAGAGCAAATTAAAAATGAGTATCAAAATGTAGTTTTGTGATTCAGGACGTACAGAATCTTATTAGATCCCAGAGTTACATTACTCTTCTCTGTTTTTTTTCCTTTACTTTTATGACCCACTGGCAAACATGAGCTCGGCCTCATATCTCTTCACCGTGTGTGAGATCACCACAGAGCAAAGCCACTGAAACTGAAAGTTACCGCCTCCGGACGCCGGAACGGACAACGGGAGTAAAGAGTCACGAGCTTCGGCCAACGCTCCCGTGAGACGTTCGCCCAAATCAATTGCAGCTTTTGTTCCATCTCTGTCCGTGGCGACGAGGGGAGGGGGGGGGGCGGCGGCCACCTGAGGCCCGCACCTGAGCACTAATTGCCGCGTCGGCAGTCGCCATGGCTGCAAAGACATAAACAACGTGTGCCGGGTAATGCATCGCCACGGTGATGAACCGCGAGCAGCTCTTCTGATTGGTTCAAGGAATCGGGTAGTTCACCTGAGCAGCTCGTTGGGGAGGGGGAGATAAAATAAATGATGGAGAAAAGATAAGACGTGAACGATAACGGACAAAACACTGACTTGGCAGCGGGGAAAAAAACAAAAAAACAATGCCGTTGTTTTATTACCTTTGCTCAGCTGCGGCGACTTGGTCTCTAATAAATAACCACATTTTATGTCTCTATTGTGCTGCCAAAAGAAAAAATTGGACTGACATTTGGCACATTGCAGGTATTAATATTGAACCTAATGTTAATATCATGGGACTCGACCCCCCCCCCCTTCTTCTTCTTCTTCCCTGTGCCCTACGTTGAAAGACAATCACATCAGTGAGAAGAGCAAAGATCCATCTGCATTCCAGCGCTCCACGAGTCCGACCCCGACCCGCCGCTCCCTCCACAGAAACCGAATCAACACCCGCCATCGCGACCTCCCCGCTCTCCACTCCGTACTCCCATCTACCAGTTCTCACTCCGCTGCATTCTCTCGAGTCTTTACTTTATCGGTGCTGAACTCGAGCTTTTCTGTTCACGCCTCTCAGTAGGCCGCGTCACGATAACTACTCTTTGTCGCACGATGTATTGTCCGAGAAATCATTGCGATAAACGATATTATCGTCCCTTTAAGAGCATTTCTTTGATACTGAATTTACGTGAGCTTGGTCGTTGCGTGTGCAAGTCCTAAACGATTTGTGTCGCTGCTGACAGAAATGCTATCCAACGTTTTAGAAAAACACTAAGAAATCCATATTTTCTGACATTTTATAGACCAAACCGGGGATTTATTAATCATATGATAAAAGAAAGAAGCATTTTCTTCTCAAATACAACTTCTGTTGCTTGCTGGACTCTTGTTGACACACACACACACACACACACACACACACACACACACACACACACACACACACACACACACACACACACACACACACACACACACACACACACACACACACACACACACACACACACACACACACACACACACACACACACACACACACACACACACACACACACACACAGTAATTGAGGTCAATAAAAAGGCCTATCTCTCAAACTTTTTAGAGAGTTTATGACCTGTTCTCTCCAAGTCTTTATTCCTTTCCATTTAAACCACCTCCTCCTCCATATATGTCTGCTGAGCTCTTCCACACTATCGCTGTTGTTCATTCAATTCATTCACACACACACTCACTTGTTTGTACGTCACTCACTTAACAATATGAGCACTATCCGCCCCCGAGTTCATGACTCCGCAGCCACATTGTCCTTATGGCATACATTCAAACTGCCTCATGCTATTTGCCCTGGTTGCATTGATTTACATTCCAAGTCCCATGCACGGACAAAGACAATGAACACAAGCAGCTCCGGTGAAACAAAAAGAAATAATAATGGAGGTCTGTGTTTGACAGGGTATTTCCACATCCTGTCTGTCCTCAGGTAGATAGGGCATGATGACCGATAGAACACGGAGCGAGCGAAAGGTTAACCATTGATTGACACACTGATTAAAGGGGCAGTAAGCAATTTTGGAGAAAGCGTGTCTATCTCTCTCTGTTGTAATTTCAATGCACTGACTGGGCCTCCAACCTGCAGCCTCGGGAATGGGAGAACGACGCGCTAACCACGAGGCCGAAACCCCCAAGTCTTTTTTTTTCCGATCTACAGAGCAAGCGGCACATTTTTTTTAGGGCCGCACACACAGAACTACCTGTCTACCTGTCGTAGCGGAGCGTGAGGAAATCTCATCTTTGCTGATTTTTTATTTTTTTTTACAAAACTTGCGTTGCTTTAGAATCGCGTACTGCCCCTTTAAAGGGATAGTTCAGTATAGTTCTTCCACTTCTCCTCCAAACTCCGATAAATGACATCGCCGATCACCGTCTCCATGAGGTAACGTATTAACTATGCACAAGTAACTCATACAACCCCACTTCCAAATCACTGAACTATCCCTTTAAGGGGATGAGCAGTTTCGTCTTTACCAAACCCGCAGTGAAAGATGCGTGTGTGTGCAAAAACCCTGCTGTTCAAACACACTGGCACCTGGAACCACAGATCTCTGCTGATGATTGGACAGACTAAAAGAGGTGGTCTCGGCTGAACGCTAGTTTTGATGACGATGTCATCGTGTTGAGATCAGGGGGACCTGATCAAACTCGGGCCTGGAGATTAAAACATGATGGGGGGCATTTATCAGATAAGGAGGCTCTAACAAAAAAAGAAGACGCAACCAGGTTGAAGTGTTGGATACAGCATTTTTGAAGCTTGACCCTTCCTAGTGACACCGGGTCAAGACATCTAGGACTCTGTTCCAATTTTCCATCCAATGACATTTCGGCAGATTTGGTTTCACCTCTTCGTCACTTCCTATATTGTTGTATAAGAATTATTGTCCAATGAGCAGCCATTGATCAGTTTTGTCTGGGTTTTTGGATATGACCTCGTTCGGCCAATCTTTATCGAAAAGCACGGGCAAAATGCTGACAGTTCAAAAAGCTCCGTTCAGCATAACAGCGGCGCGGCGCTGTTGGCTACAAGAGAAATGTAGACGAGACAAGACGCGAAAGCAATTGTTTCTCTGAACTAAAAAAGGGAAATCGGTTCCCTTCACTCGCTGATCAAAACATACAGTAGACACATCGTTCATTTGAGTCATTAGTTGAAGTCCCTTTTTATTTGCCAGTCGTGGTTCACCAGTTCAGAGCACCGCCTCTGTTGGATTAAAAAACCTGCTCCCGCACACGTACGTCCCGCCCTTATGTCATCATCGCCTTGTCCAAATGAATAATCCTTAAGAAAACACATTTTCTGACATTGCACGTGCCAGAAAAAGAAAGAACACGTGGATATTAAAACCTGCTGATATCGGTCTTGCGGAGAGGCAGGAGGAGCCGCGTCGTGCACAGCCTCCCTGAAGACGCAGGAAAATTACTGACTCTATCTTGTTCGGCCTTAATCCTTTGGGTGACACTTCTTTCCTTAACAAACGGGACGAGGGTGCCGCAGCATCACGCTACAATTGCAATTTTTAAAATCCTGTTTTGTTGCAGTATCTGATTCAAGTCTTCCAAACCCCGTTCGTTGGGGGCAAACAACAGCGATGTGATGTCAGCTTACTGCAAAACATGTGACACTAATTCTGTTCTCACAGTGGCTACACAAGCATCAGTCAATTCTTCAGTATCATAGTGACTGAAGAGGAAAAACTGAATTCCTCGAGAGATCAAATCACTACATTAGAAGAAACAAAAATCACAGACTACACAGTGTTCAAAGTCATTTTTCAAAGATGAAATTACAAAACATTCCCCAGTTCCAGCTGCTGTGGTGGTCGATCAATAATTGTTAGGTTTTTCGCAGGACAGGCGCCAGCCAATCAATCAATCAATCAATCAATCAATCAATTAATCATAATCACGAACGAATACTCTTAGCTGTGATTGTTGTTGTTGTTGTAGTGAAGATCGCGTTAAAGCGAGCTGGCCAATCAGAGCAGACTGGGCT